>NC_087068.1:45241416-45297389 GCF_963678635.1 Symsagittifera roscoffensis
CTGCTCCAATCCGTAGGGCGCTCGGTATTTCCTCCTTGGCGAGCCTCATTTCATCTTTCAGAGCAATGTGTTCCTCCTCCACGATGATTCTCCATCAACCCAAATCCGCAGCTTGTTCTCCTGCTTTGCCTGATCGAGCGTCCTCAAAACATCCCGAACCTCGAGCTTCGGGGGCATTGAGACTCTCATCTTTTTTGCCTTTGTCGTCGATGAGTTTATCTTGATGTCACACGTGTGTAAATAAACTGCGGCTGAGTATCCAATAAACAAGGGATCCTAACCGTCCGTGAACTCCTTCTGCTGTTTCTCCACAGTGGCTCTTGCGTGTAGGGATGGGACCACCAGCGGGCTATTCATCCCCAGGGTCATTCTTCTGACCATCGGGAACTCAGGGACAGTGGTGGACAAAACTTCTCGCTCAAGTATCATCTCCAACTCCTTCTTCACCAGTTCAAAACTCCTTTTCCAGGCCCAGATTCTCAAGATTTCTTGCTTGTCCGCTGCTAGGGGATTCAAATTCCAGAACTTGGGGTAGGCCTCAATGGGACCCTCACGTTCCCCCCCCCCCCATTCTGCACTGCAATTGTCCCCGAAAATTGAACACCATCAATTCTGGGTCCTTCACCTTCCCGAAGAGTACCGTGTCGCTCATCCGTGCCCTCAGCTCTTCCTGCCTGCACCAGTTCAGCGCTGTCTCATCTAGAACACTTATCAGCCTCACGTGCACCACTGAATTCCGGTATGCCGCCACGAGCCGATCAGGAAAGGCGTATGTTACTGCCGGCTCATAGATGCAGGTCACGACTTCTTCAAGCCCTTTGATCATCCCTAATGGGTCAGATCTCATCGCCAAACACAGATCAGTCAAGAGAGGCAAGCTTCCATTCGCCTCCTTCAACTCTTCTTTCGTCTTGGGATTCCTCTCTTCGCCCGCCAGATATCGATTTTGCATCAAGAGATACTCCACCAGCAACGTCTTTAGTCGGCAGTGCATTTATATGAGTAAGTTTCTGCGCTTGGGTGAGCCTTCCCTATCGACAAAGGTTCCCCATACTTCATCAGTCGATGAAACGCCACCAGTTCTCCGTGAGTCCAGAGTACTAGCGTTAAGTATCCATCAATTCGAAGCGTTTTCACACCCCTACTGAACATGTAGGCCGGACCCATGTTGAACAGATACCTGGGGTAGACCAAGTACAGGGCCAGTAAGAGATTAATGGGCATGTTCAGTAATTCCTGCACGAACGCATCGAAGTTGGCATCCTTCGTATAGAACACTCTTGCCATGTACCTTTTCTCCCAACAAGGGCTCAAGAATCTCAATGCGGCAGGGCTTCTGGAGCTTCTGAAAGGCGAGGCACGAGTCAACTGAAGTTTTTTCTAGTTTTCAGCTCGCTCTCGCGTGTTCCCTCCAGAATCCTCCAATGGTGACTTCATTTGCCGCTGTGACAAATCTTCTCACCGTCATATCTCAGCCTTCTGCCACTTCTAGCTGCCACTCAAGAAACTCCCATATCTGTTTGATGAGAGGTGGGGCACTCTCCCGCGTCTTTCCGTGGCGTTCTCAAGCATTGGGGTCAGAAACGGCCACCTGCCTCTTTCTTGCGTTAAACAGTACCCCATCGATTCCAACTGTTTTTCGGTTGCAGCCACACTTTTTTTTTTCATTACTCGGTCCCCTCGCCTTGCTGGTGGAACTCGTGATCGTCAGATCCATGCTTCGAAACCACAGGCTGGCTGTCAAGTGGCCTATTATCGGTTTATTGTCCCTCATCTCTGGATTGAACTTCAAATGCCGGGCGAGATTCGACACTTCAAGACAGAGGACCTCCTCCAGCGCAATGAGAATATCCGCCAATTCGTAGAATCCTCTTAAAGCACGAGACACATCTGCCCATGCCGCTGCTATTTCCGACTTAAGAAGTCTCAAGGTTGTCGGCTCCAGCTCGCGATTGGGAGCTGCCATAAGTATCCGCCACGCTTTCCCTTCCGCTATCAAGATCAACATAGCATACTTAAACTGCAAGGTGTTGGTGGCTCGCCTTTCAGGTGCTCCAGAAGCCCTGCCGCATACAGATTGTCGTTCATTCCTGCAAATAGCAGCAGTTCCGGCTCGCAAGGCGTCTCCGACTTGATCGCTAGCACCAGGGTCAGCATTTTATTCAGCTCCGCACCAGGCAGCAGATACACAAAGGTTTCTGGCCAAAATAGATTCGGGGACGTCCCCTCGAAATCCGAACCCGCCACGATGATCATTCTCGCTGCTCCTGGATCCGATCGATCATACACTGCCAACGTGTTGGCCAACTGTGAGCTTCCACAGGGTTTATCATATCTCGGATCATCGGCTAGCTTTGAATCTTCATATGCGGCATCTGGGAGCCCCATGTCTTTCGGCTCAAGCAGCTTCTTCACCACTCTCAACTGTGCGGGAGATGCCACCCTGATTCGGGCTATGCTCGTTCGATGCTTGGGAGGTTCCACTATGATTCCTAGACTCCCCAAATGCTTGAGCGGCCTATAAATGACTGGTCCCATTATCGACTTAAGCGGTATCCCAGTTAAGTCTGCTGTCTCTATTGTCCTTGCTCCTGAGAAATGTGCCTCGTGGACCTTCAACCAATCCACACAGTGGTGTCGACTCAAGTCCTCGTGTGACACGTTCTTGAGTCCCAGGACTTCTGTCAATTCCTGCCTGCATTCCAAATCCTCCAGAACCAACTCTTTTACCCTCTCTAGATATCGTGTCTTGCTCGTCTCTGCCGGTCTCTCCACCTTATTGTAACCACTACCACTGAAGACACCACTGAACTTTGGGGCGTGGATGACTCTGTCTCCTCGGCCTCCATCGGCGTGGATCCCGGTTGTCTGGTCCGGCTGCTCCTTGAGCTGTCTCTCGAGTCGACTCTCGCTCCCAGACGACTAGATAGGGGCCTAGTGGCAAAGAAAGGAGGTATCGGGGGTGGACCAAAGGTGAACTGGGCTGTTTCCAGCATGTCTGACTCTAGCAAGTTTATGTGCCTCTGGAAGACACCATTCAGCCACTCTGTGCCCCCTGGGCCTATCAAAATGGATTCCATCCGAGGACGCATCGTCCGGAAGGGAGCGTTCCATTATGTCGGCCACGTCCAATAATCTCACGGGGAGCACGCTCCTTTGCTGAATCTGTCTGATTACATCGTTAATATTGCGCACCTTCTCATTCATCTCTCTCGCGTGTTGGTCAGCCTTCATGTTGTACGGGACAGTACAAATGGTGAGTATCGCGTGATCTAGAGAAATTCTCAGCTCCTCAAGAATGCAACTCATTTTCTCGTGCAGCCTCATCACCTTCCTTGACTCTCCCCTGGACACGTCATTGCTCCCCATCATCAAAGTGACCGTGTACATCTTCACCATGTCTAACATCTCCAGGGACGCCAACATCTGCGGCGTCGCAGCTCCAGAAAAACTCAAGACTCCAACCTGCCAATGTGACTGGATTAGTGTCAGTACTCGTATCAGGCTGTCTCCTATAATCAAGTCGACCGCACCCTCTGATTTTCTTGGCAGAGTGAAGTACACAGCCCAAGCCGCGTCATGGAAGTAATCCTATCTTGCCCGTTGTGCTGTGTCCAGTCAATGCCGTTGTGCTTATGATGGTATGATATGCACCATCCGTGTTCTTCTTGTAGCTCGCGATTATTACACTCCTGACTGGATGGTCCCTCCAGGTGGGAGGTCGCTCTTCTCGTATTGAATCGTCACGAGTTCTCGACTGCATTCTATCACGTAGCTCATTGAGACGTGATGAACTCCTGCAGATTTGGATACTGCTTGAGGTTGAACTGGAAGTATATCCCGGGAGCGTGACCTCGAACAATGGCCGTATTGGTTGTGTATCTAGACTGCGCACGGAGGGTACCGGCTCAGGTGGTATCCACACTTCCAGCCCCTCGTTCATGTGTTCCTGGGCTGCTCGGTATAATTTGAATCGACCACTGGGCCGGGAACCTCATCCACCTCCATTCGCGACTCTGGTCTCGATTATGTGGCGACTGGTTCCGTTGTCCTCGTCCTCTTTTCTTTCTGCCTCGCGAACTCTCGTTGCCTCCTCTGAATCTTTTCCATCTCCGACTTTAGTTGCTCATAGTTCGCCTCGTTCTCGCGCACCTTCTGCTCCTATTGGTACTCCGCTTTGATCATCTGAGATCACGCCTCGCATGATCCCTCTCGAGGATCGCTTGATCTCTTTCCAGGTTTCCCTGGTCCCTCTCGAGTTGCGCACCATCCCTGTCAAGATTCGCTTTGTCTCGTTTCCTCTGGGCCCTTTCTTGTTCCCTCTTCAAGTTACTGAGTCTGTCTGCTGAGACCGTATCATAGACAATGGCCTGCTCGTGGATTGGGCTGCGAACCCCGCCGGCGGTCTGGTGGGAAGTGATAACTCTCCCGCACCATATTCCGTGTTATTATTCAAGCTGGAATTTCTTGCCAAGTCGAATCCCCTCACGCCTCCATCCACGTTCCAGGATAACCATCTGGTCTGCTCTTGATTAGATATTCATTCCGAGATGTAGCCAACAATCAACACAGCTTCTGTCGCTGATTCCCTACCTTCACCCTGTGCCTCTAATTGTAGGATGGCGTTCAACATCACCGCCAACCTCTCATTGACTTGGGTATAGTCGAGATCCCTCAAGCGCTTATATAGTTCGTCGAATGTAGGCCTTTTCAGCGCTGCGGGCATAGACTTCCAGAAGGGATCCCCCATCGTCACTATCTTCAGATGATCTCACGTGTCAACCAACTTGAGAAACACCTTACCAGTTAGACTTGAGAAATACCTTACCAGTTAGACTTGAGAAATACCGTTCCAGTTAAACTTGAGAAATACCTTCTCCCACTTGATGCTTGAGAAATGTTTCCCTCTGACACTGCTGATAGAGAACTTGATCAAGATCTTCTTTCTCTCTTCGAATGAGTGTGGCTTGGTCGTCAATTCAATTTTGCAAATCAATCTGAAAATAAATTTTTTAGACCGAGATGTTCTGTGGCTAACCAAAGCCCCCACACATTATTGTGTTTTTGAAACATTATCCCACCAATTATTTTGCTAAAAGATTTCAATTAGTGATTTTAAGAGCATGCAGATTCATTTAACTTTTTAGCACCATTAACTCTCTAAGATTTAATTGTCATGGCAATTACATTAAAATCCGTCTACCTGCTTCGCGTCCCCTCGTACCTAACTCGCGTCCCCCTTTAACCCAACTCGAAACCTCCATGTTCGCCCGAAACTCAGGCGATCCTCAAGTAGTACTTCTTGCGTAGGTGTACCGTTACCTCCTTTTCTGCAAAGACTACGTGTACAATTCCCTAGGGCTCAACTTGCCCCTGTTTGGGTCATAGAGCGGCATCGAGACCTTTATTATCCCTCTTTCGACCTTGAAGTCCCTTAGCCTCGTTAGTGCCAACATCACGTGTTCGGGGTTTATCGTGTTTCTCTCATTGACCCTTGTTACCAAAAAGCACAGGTATTTGCCCGGAACTTGTGAAACTGAGGGAGGAAGCGCAGCCATAACTCCCAATCCCGGTCTCTGCCTAAATAGAAACTCCCCGTTCTGATATTCTCTCTTGAAGTCGGCCACTAGTCTCGATTTGAAGCTCTTGTCTGCCGTTATACAGATCGCGCTTGTCCTGTCTGACAAGATGAAGTCGCTGTCCGTGATCAGGATTTTCTCTGAATATTCATTGGGTATTTCAAATTTTGTCTTGAAATTCGCCCTATGGTAGGCTCAGCCTCCTCTTGATCCAATTCCAACCCGTTGGTCTCTCTCACTTCCCTGAGCTTCTTTATCATCAAATGTTTGGTGTGGGTAAGTCCTACCCGCACTCCCCGGACAAAAATATTTATCGACGTCCCCGTCGATGATGCTGAGTCTAAATTGTCTTGTGGTATCTCAAGTGGGCGGTCGGTTGCTGTCCCACCGAAGAATGGGTCTTTCGTTTTCACTTGATTTTCCGCCGACACGTCGACCTGCTGGATACTTTGCGCTTCATCTTCCTTGTTCTTGAGGTCACGCATCCATTCCAGTATCTTCAAGTTTGTGTTTTCCCTCCTTTCTATCTCGTTCTGCTCCAGATCTGTTTATCGTTCTGGTATCGAGTAACCCACATGCAAGTAGTGTTCGCTGTCGTTGATGATTTGCCATTCATCATCGGCTAGCAGCTCGCCCACACTCACTAACTCTTCGTCTATCTCATCAGGTTGTATTTTGTCAATCAAGAAGTCATCCCCATACGTGTTGTATCTCATGCCTGTCCGCCTGCGATTTCTATTCCTTGTTTCTGCTGTCCTAGGCAAGTCTGGTTCCGTCCACTTTGGCACCTCGTCCTGCTCTGGATCATTCCAATCTTCCTCCGCATAGGATCCAGCGTCTGAGTCTGCATCTATCTTCTCAATATCATCCATGCTCACGTCCTCGTTGCCATCAATCTTTTCTCTGGTGCCCTTTTCGTTCACTTCGCATGCCGGCTCTACCAATAGGTACTCGAGTCGTTCCATATTCTGCGGTACGCACCAGTCTTCCGGACATGGGACATGAGGTTTCAGATTTTCATAGTGCGCTGCACGCCCTGTACTCAAGCGGCAGAACCGTCCCTGCTGATGTACCTCCATTATCATGAACGGTTCTCCCCATTTCTTTTGTAGTTATTTTGTCCCCTTCGGAGGTATGGCATTCTGGAACACCCAGACATATTGTCTCACTGCATACGGTTTCGCCTTTAGTATTTTCTCATCATACTTCTTCCGCTGCCTCATTTGTGCTCGCGCCGTGTTCCTCCTGCAGAGTTCGTTTAGCTCCTGTTGTCTCTTGACCGCTTCTTTCACATAAGCTTGAGGCGAGGTCTTTTTCCGATCGTATTCTGGATAAAAGATTGTTAGGGATATCGCTCTCTCCCTGCCCGTCAACATCATGAAGGGGCTGATTCCTGTTGTCGAGTGTTGCGTGCTGATGTACGCCCCTGCCACTTGCGGCAGATACTTATCCCAGTCTGTCATGTATCTCGAGCAATACACCCTGAGCATGTTCACCAGCGTTCTGTTTTGTCTCTCAACTAGTCCGTTAGTCTGAGGATGGTGAGTAGTTGAGTGTGCTTGAGCAATGTGCGATCTCCTCATCAACTCTTTTGTTAGGTCCCCACGAAGGCTTTCCCGTTGTCCGACTGGAATGTCATCGGACAACCATATCGTGATATCCAATGTGTTATCAAATGGTCACAAGTGTCCTCCGCTGAGGCTGTTTGACATGGCACCAATTCTGCCAACTTCGTAAAGTGGTCTATTATGACCAGTAATTGATTATATCCCGAGTCTGTCATGCAGATCGTCTGATGGTCTATCTGCACGACTTCGTTAAACTCCGAGCTCTCTACGGACTTGAGCGGGAACTTCATTTTCCTTGGATCTTTCACTTGTAAACACGCCAGGCATGCGTTCACCCATCTCTCGCTAGCTTTTCTTAACCCAGTCAAACCTGTGTAGTATTTTTTGTTGTACCTTGTCTATCCCCTGATGTCCCATTTGGTCGTGCGATCTGAATAACACTTCCGTCTGGTAAAATTGTGGTAGTCTGATGAAGTATCTTCTCCTCATCTTTTCTTCTACAGGCTACCACACCATCAGCTGTGTGATAGAGCTAATCCTTTCTCTCCTTGTAGAACTGGCTCAAGATCTTGTAATTGTCTTCCTCCAGATCCCCTTTCTCTTTGACTCCTGTCCGGATCCATTTGGAGAGGTTGCCCGTCATCTTGTCATTCCCCTGGACTCGTATCAGGTCTGACAGTCTGTATCTCGCCTTGATGTTTTCCTTCAATGCCATCCTCTGACCATTCATTTCTCCGGGATTGTAGATGTCGTCATTCAGCTTGACGTAAACTATTCTCCTCAAGACCTTCCTGTCATCATCTGGCACTAGGCTTGTTCTGACATTTGAGTTGCACGATAGCTTCCAGAACGGTTTCCTTGATACTGCAATTTCCTGAAGTTCTTCACCTCCGCACACCTCCTGCTGATCCAAATTGTACGTTCCTGAGGAAGGGTCAGTTTGTAGTTCCCTGTCGCGGTGCCTCATTTTCTCTTCTGCCAATATCATGCATAGACTAACTTGGTCATTGCTGCTCTTCTCTGTGTCTTCATCCCAATCATTGGACTCCCTTGAAAATTTCTCTTTTTCAGCATCTTCTTATGATATGGGCAACTCCCCGGACTCTTGACCCAATCCAAGATGTTCGGCCTCCTCCCTAAATGTTACTTTCTTCTTAAGAACCATAGTCCGCCTTAGCATATCTTCCGGGATTTTCTCAACTAGTGACTGCACGAAATCCTTGTCATCGAGTTGTTTTTCTTTCAACGAGTCCTCGCCATACGTTGCTTCATCTCTTCTAAGTATTGAGACTTCTGGTTCGTCTTTATCATTGTTCCGGACAACGGGTCTATCGTCTGCTAGATTCTCAAGTAATCCCCTCAAGTCCTCACCCATCTTCGAACTTCCCGTCTCTACCTGGTTGAGATCTTCGCCTTTTGCCTCTAGTGTTTCCCTCACTATTTTTGACTTGAGTATTACTTCCATTGGCATCCCTCTGTTTTTCCTCAAAATTGTTCTCTCTGGACGGTCCTCTGGTAATTCGTGATGATCCTCTATTGGTTTGACTTGTCGAGCTACCTCATGAGTGGAAGGATGTCGTACGTTTCTTTGTCCATAAAAGAGAAGCCTTCTTTGATTTCTGGCTTGTCCGCCTCTCTGTTTTCCTGTCTTTCGTAGAATTCCGTCTTCTTACTCAAGCTATCGGCATTTTAATGTTTGTCCCTTGTTCTGTGCTCAATGATCATATTGTAGCCATCCAAGCAAACTATCCATCTCCCAATGTAGCTCTGATCCATTGAGTACGTTTTCAACCAGCTGAGTGCTCTATTGTCGACCCGTAACTTGAATGGTTCGCTACCTAGGTACGCTCTGTAATTCTCTACAAAGGTGACAACCGCAATTATTTCTGCCTTGGGTGCGCCGTACTTCACCTCTGTATATCAAGACTTTGCTCCCGTCTGCTATCGGTCTCAAGACTGTCTCTCCGTTTCATTCCTGCTCTTGATGGAGTATGCCCGAGATCGCTACCACCGACGCATCCGTATCCAGGACACACATCCCTTTCGCCGTTGGCATACATAGCACAGGTGCTTCACACAACTCCTTCTTTATCCTCTGGAATGACTCTTCTGCTGCGTCGTTCCACGTGAATTTCTTGCCTTTGTGCCTCATGAATTGTTGCATCGGGTGTACTTTATCCTCATAACCCTTAATGAATTCCCTGTAATAGTTCGCAAAACCCAAGAAGCTCATCAGTTGATGTTCCGTTTTCGGTGATTTCGAAGTTAGCACCGCTTCCACTGCGTCTGGGTCTGGTCTGATGCCATGTTTATCCACCATCCTCCCCAGGTATTTAATTGAGTCCTTGAATATCTCGAACTTCGATTACTTGCGTTTTAGTCCTGCTCTTTTCATGCAAGCGAACACCTCATCTAGCCGTACTCCACGTAGCACATCACCAGGTTACCATATTTCTTCGTTACACTTGTAAATTCGTGTGCCCTCAATCGTTGAAACGTAGCCGTGGAATTGCAAAGGCCATAGGGAAACTTTTTCCGTTTAAACAGCCCCAGCTCGCAGGCAAACCCTGTTTTGTCCCTGTCCTGTTTCCTTAGTGGAACCTGCTAAAAAGCCGATCCTAAATCAAGTGTTGTAAAAAATTTTGCATCCCCTAATTTTGAGAGGCTCTGATCACTCCTAGGTATGGGATAGGCATCCTTCACCGCGACGGAGTTCAGATATCGAAAGTCACAACAAAACCTTAGTTGGTCGCCTTTCTTCTTAGCCATGGTAACTCCACAGGTGATTTGGATGGTTCTATCATATCATACTCTAGTAAGATTTCTATTTCTTTTCTTCATGCATCCGATTTTTTAGGGGTCATACGCCTCGCCCCCTCCCTATGTGGTACCGCCGACTCCTCAAGCTCTCTTTCATGCTCAACGAAGTTGCAACATCCAATGTCTGCCTTATGATTCGAAAAAACGTCCTCGTTTCGATCTAAAACGTCCTTGATGGCTTCAAGCTGTTCGTCCGTCACCTTAACCCTCAAGTGCTCTATCTCTGGTAAAACCGGTTTATCCGCTTCTAATTCCTCTAGTGTTGGTCTTTCCGGAAAATTCGAACGGCTCAAAAGTCCATCGTCTGTTTCTGACTTAAGAGATTTCACAAGACCTGATGAATGTTTTATTTTCTTCAACCTTCTCAAGATACAAATTTTATCCCTATGATTGGGGCAATCAAGAACTTCAATTTCTTTTACGTTTTCAGTCATTTCATATCGAGTTTTCACAGGAAGAGCGTATGCCAATTTCCTTCCCCTCTAGATTGTGATAAGTATATCAATAGTATTTAACAATACACTGACGCAGAGGCCACTTTTGGTTATCGAGAAGGATCTTCCTAAAATAGCAGCACTTTGACTATTTGGATTTGGGACAATGCATAGTTGTTTACTGTCACATAGTTCATTATAAAATTTCATCCGCAGCCTTACTATTGCCGCTTCTTGTGCTTTCAGCCTTACCCTTCTACTCAAAAACACCGGTGCTTTATTCTCATTCGCCATTATCAAATTTAGCGGTTTAATTACGTACTTCCTTTCCGGGCTCCGAATCCTGAACATCGCATTGTTTAGAGCAATTGTTACATCGAAATTCTTGATGAAGTCTCTGCCTAAAATGAATTGGTCAGACTCATCTAGATTCTTCACCACGAGGAAGCTCATCCGCAAATTGCATTCCCCCAAGTTTAGGGCTAATATTGGTGTTCTGCCTAGTACCCGCAGCGCCCCTTTGTTTGCTGCCGACAGCCGTATTCTCGAGTCTATCAAGTCGTCTTTGTCGAAGCCCATCCTCTTCTGTGTTTCGATTGGTTTAACGCGCAAGACCGCTCCTGCGTCCAATAACCCACGCAGTTGCGTCCTCTTTCCGCTTATGTCTAGTACGTGCCCAGATACGTCTGCTTCCGTTTCGATATGCATCGCGTCTTCTTCTGTCATGGCACAGTGTCAATCGATCTCACTTTTAGTTCTTCTCTACCCACGTAGAATTGTCCGGCTAGGTCTTCATCACATGTTATCATTGTCTTCGTGTAGATGTTTATTCCATCTATGTTTAGCGTTACCACGTGTGGACATATGCTTCCGTGCACCTATTGTCGACGCGAACTGATTTGCTGCTACCTCTTGTGAGTAGTGCCCTTACGGCTCTAGAAGTTGTTTGTCGGCTTACTGCACTCAAGTAATCTGCGTACACATCGACGTGCATTGTCGTCTGATCGCTAGGTTCACTCAGGTTTCTTGTTACTTTGTGACCACCCACTGTGATTATCGACAATATTCTCGCTCCAATTTTCGTTATGCCAAATGGTTTTCCCGTCACCAGTTTCAGAGTGTTGCAATTACCACCGTTTGTTGCACTTTCTGTGGCTTCCAGCACCGGGATTGTTCTGCAGAGTGTCTCATTCAATTTCTGCTTCTTTATCTACTGCCTCAGTCGTTGCTCGATTTCTTTTGTGGCCAAGTCTTGCTTCACTTTGTTGATTGCTTCTGCTTCAGCTTTCTCGTAGTTTATCTCTAAGGAATTCCCAGCCTCGGCCTCCATGGCAGTCTTGACTTGCGTTACCGCTCTCACCGTCTTTGCTGTTAATTCCCCACTCGCTGCCTCCGTGTTCTTCAAATCGATTTCGGCTTGTCTGTTCCTCGTATTCTGTACCGCAGCCAGTGCTAATTTGTGTTTAGGATAATTTTTATTCTTTACAGCGTCCCAAAATAACGGACAATCCATTCTGAAATAGCCCTCTTGATTACAGAAGAAGCACCTTGCGCCTATTTGGATGATTAAGTCACTATAAAACTATTGTTCCTCCGTCTGGCTCATGTCTTCTTCATCCGGAGCGTATCCCAGACTTTTCATGCCCTGATTGAATGTCGTGCAATCCGCTACGTGATGATCTGTTGATCCGCAACTTGCGCATGGCGTACGTTTATCCATATCATCTCTCGGCTTGTACCATGACGACCTTTGTAGTTGGCTTCCCCCTTGCATATTCCTGCCTTCTGAGTACGAGTACTTCTTTGATTTCATCAACATGTACTCCCTAGATTTTTGTCTCATCTCCTCCGGGATTGGTGCATTATCTTTTGAAAGTGTATAATACGTCGCCAACATTGTTCTCAAGTCGTCACTTTTTACCCCGTCGATAATTTTTCTGAACGCTGAAGTTTCTTCTGTTTGTCGATTCTTCCGGATCACTCCTTCTTCTCAGGCTCTCAAGATCATCCAGGAACCGATCGACTGACTCGTCGTCCCTCTGTCTTCTTTTTTCAAACCTCATCATAGCTTGGTGGTCCTTCATTCCTGGACCGAATCGTTTCAACAGTGTTTCGAAGATATTGTCTGCCGTATCAAGTTCCTCTTCCTTCTTTGCTACTACGCATTTCAACGCTGTGCCCTCTAGATTGCTTAGTATTGCTGTGCAGGCCTGCCTTTCGTCATTCAAGATGTCCTGTTCTAAGTGTAGTCTCATGACTTCTACCCATGTGTCAATGCAGCCATCCGAGTCGTCTTTGAACTCTTTGGGTTTCTTGAAGGTGTTCCTGGATTTACCAGTTCCTCTTTCACTCGAGTCAGTGTTCCTTGTCGCGAACGCTTCCAGTGTCCTGTTCATCATCTCCCAGGTGCTTTCCCATGTCATGGCGTCAGGTGCTACAGTAGTGTTTGTACTTGAGTCCTCTCGTGCATTCGTAGTGTTTGAGGTTCCACCCTTCATGATGGCCTTGGACCCCTTTCCCCTGTGCTCGTTGTAATCCGGGGTAACGGTGTAATCCGGGGTAACGGTAACTCCCGTTTATTCCGTTGCGGTTCTACGAAGTCAACTCTGGTGCCTTGCGGTCTATCTGCTACCCGCTTGTCTTGTGCTGTTGAGCTTCTCAAGAGAGTATCCAGTTTGGACTGTATGGCACAAGAATTTTCTGCTTGGTCTCTGCTCATTGTGTCCATTCTCGTCTCTAGATTCCACAAGTTTTCGTTCACAGTGTCGTACCGTTGCTTCGTTTCCTCGATGTCCTTTTTGATATTATGTTTCTCTCGCTCTTTGTAAGTGGCCTCTACCTTGTCTGACATCTGTTTTAGCTTTTCTTCAGTCGCCCTTGCCATGTTGAAGCAATTGTTCAGGTTCTCGTTCTTGTTGTATCGTATTTCCTTTTTTAGCCATTGTCGATCCTCTTCGCTGCACTTCAATTTTTTGTCGATATGCTCCAACTTCGCCATCTAGTCGCCCAGCTCAAGAGAAGTTGTTTGTTTTTCATGGTTAGCTGTTGCCCCACATTTGATCTTCTCATTGTCTTGTTTGGCCTCTGTTGTTTTTGCAGAAACTGTTCCAAATGTTTTGCTTTTCTCGGTCGTTGGTACCACCTCCTCCTTCTCTCTTGGTTTCATTCCGACCATTGCTGCAACCTTCTCTGTGAACGACGTTCTTTTTGTTTGAGAATCATCTTTTATCGTTTCCGGCGTGCTGCTTGTTGTGTACTCTACAGTATCAATTGGTGAAAACTCTATGGACTTCTTCTTTTGTTCTTCCGCATTCGGCATTGGTGTTGATTCCGTTGTTTTCCTTTCCACCTCGTCAACACTCTGATCTGGTGTCTCAAGATCAATTTCTATAGCAGGTACGGTTGGTCCTTCCAAGCGCTTTCTTTCGTCTTGTGTTCCTTTGCGCTTCTTGTGTTGACCATATTTACTGAAAAGTCCGTTCTCATTACTTTCGGAACTGATAGTGTTGCTTTCCGTTGCGATGAATTATGATTTTTCTTTGATTCTTGAACTCTTTTATCTGCTATCGGTACCCTACTTCGCCTCATGATTTTTATTTACAATTTTCTTTATTTACAATTTAAATTTTTACAAGTTTCTATTTCAAAATTTTAAGTAAAATCAAAAAATATTTTCTTATTCTATTAAGAACAAAAATCATTCGAGTCGTAATCTTAATAGTGTGGTCTTTTGGCTGTTTTTGATCATTCTGACTGGTTCCTGGTCCTTTTACTCAAGTGTTGGGACACTTCACACTATCCCAAGACATTTCGTCCTTGTGTTGGGACGCTTCGCACCGTCCCAGGACCTCTCTGTTCTAGTGTTGGGACACTTCGCACTGTCCCAAGACCTAGTGTTGGGACACTTAGTACCGTCCCAAGAACTCTCACTCAAGTGTTGGGACACTTCGCACTGTCCCATGACCTCCACTCAAGTTTTGGGACACTTCACACTGTCCCAAGACTACCTGCTCAAGTGTTGGGACACTTCGTGCTGTCCCAAGATCCCTTGCTCAAGAGTTGGGACACCTCGCACTATTTGGATTTGGGACAATGCATACTTGTTTATTGTCACATAGTTCATTATAATTTTTCATTACTATCCTTACTATTGCCGCTTCTTTTGCTTTCAGCCTTACCCTCCTACTCAAAAACAGCGGTGCTTCACTCTCATTCGCCATTATCAAATTTACGAGTTTAATTACGTACTTCCTTTCTGGGCTCCGAATCCTGAACATCGAACTGTTTAGATCAATTGTTACATCGAAATTCCTGATGAAGTCTCTGCCTAAAATGATTTGGTCGGACTCATCTAGATTCTCCACCACGAGGAAGCTCATCCGCAAATTGCGTTCCCCCAAGTTTAGGGCTGTTATTGGTGTTCTGCCTAGTACCGACAGCGCCCCTTTGTTTGCTGCCGACAGCCGTATTTTCGAGTCTATCAAGTCGTCTTTGTCGAAGCCCATCCTCTTCCATGTTTCGATTGGTATAACGCTCAAGACCGCTCCTGCGTTCAATAACCCACGCAGTTGCGTCTTCTTTCCGCTTATGTCTAGTACGTGCCCAGACACGTCTGCTTCCGTCCCGATATGCATCGCGTCTTCTTCGAACATGGCACAGTGTCCAATCGATCTCACTTTTAGTTCTTCTCTACCCACGTAGAATTGTCCGGCTAGGTCTTCATCACATGTTATCATTGTCTTCGTGTAGATGTTTATTCCATCTGTGTTTAGCGTTACCACATGTGGACCATATGCTTCCGTGTACCTATTGTCGACGCGAGCTGATTTGCTGCTACCTCTTGTGAATAGTGCCCTCACGGCTCTAGAAGTTGTTTGCCGGCTTACTGCACTCAAGAAATCTGCGTACACATCGATGTGCATTGTCGTCTGATCGCTAGGTTCACTCAGGTTTCTTGTTACTTCGTGACCGCCCACTGTGATTATCGACAATATTCTCGCTCCAATTTTCGTTATGCCAAATGGTTTTCCCGTCACCAGTTTCAGAGTGTTGCAATTACCACCGTTTGTTGCACTTTCTGTGGCTTCCAGCACCGGGATTGTTCTGCAGAGTGTCTCATTCAATTTCTGCTTCTCTATCTACTGCCTCAGTCGTTGCTCGATTTCTTTTGTAGCCAACAGCCAAGTCTTGCTTCACTTTGTTGATTGCTTCTGCAGCAGCTTTCTCGTAGTTTATCTCCAAGAAATTCCCAGCCTCAGCCTCCATGGCAGTCATGACTTGCGTTACCACCACTCTCACCGTCTTTGCTGTTAATTCCCCACTCGCTGCCTCCGTGTTCTTCAAATCGATTTCGGCTTGTCTGTTCCTCGTATTCTGTTTGTTGCGTTTTCTGTGGCTTCCGGCACCGGGATTGTTCTGCAGAGGGTCTCATTCGATTTCTGCTTCTCTATTTCCTGCCTCAGTCGTTGCTCGATTTCTTTTGTAGCCAAGTCTTGCTTCACTTTGTTAATTGCTTCTGCTTCAGCTTTCTCGTAGTTTATCTCTACGGAATTCCCAGCCTCGGCCTCCATGGCAGTCTTGACTTGCGTTACCGCTCTCACCGTCTTTGCTGTTAATTCCCCACTCGCTGCCTCCGTGTTCTTCAAATCAATTTCGGCTCGTCTGTTCCTCGTATTCTGTACCACAGCCAGTGCTAATTTGTGTTTAGGATGATTTTGATTCTTTACAGCGTCCCAAATTAACGGACAGTCCATTCTGAAATAGCCCTCTTGATTACAGAAGAAGCACCTTGCGCCTTTTTTGATGATTAAGTCACTATAAAACTAGTGTTTCTCCGTCTGGCTCATGTCTTCTTCATCCGGAGCGTATCCCAGACTTTTCATGCCTTGTTTGTATGTCGTGCAATCCGCTACGTGATGATCTGCTGATCCGCAACTTGCGCATGACCAACGTTTATCCATATCATCTCTCGGCTTTTACCATGACGACCTTTGTTGTTGGCTTCCCCCTTGCATATTCCTGCCTTCTGAGTACGAGTACTTCTTTGGTTTCATCAACATGTACTCCCTAAATGTTTGTCTCGTCTCTTCCGGGGTTGGTGCATTATCTTTTGAAAGTGTATAATACGTCGCCAACATTGTTCTCAAGTCGTCACTTTTTACCCCATCGATAAACTTTCTGAACGCTGAAGTTTCTTCTGTTTGTCGATTCTTCCGGATCACTCCTTCTTCTCAGGCTCTCAAGATCATCCAGGAACCGATCGACTGACTCGTCGTCCCTCTGTCTTCTTTTTCATTCCTGATCCGAATCGATTCAAAAGTATTTCAAAGATCTTGTCTGCCGTATCAAGTTCTTATTCCTTCTTTGCTACTACGCATTTCAACGTTGTTGCCCTCTAGATTGCTTAGTATTGCTGTGCAGGCCTGCCTTTCGTCTTTCGTCACTTGAGTCCTCTCTTGCATTCGTAGTGTTTGAGGTTCCACCCTTCATGATGGTCTTGGACCCCCTTCCCCTGTGCTCGTTGTAATCCGGGGTAACGGTGTAGACTCCCGTTTATTCCGTTGCGGTTCTTGCCATGTTGAAGCAATTGTTCAAGTTCTCGTTCTTGTTGTATCGTATTTCCTTTTTTAGCCATTGTCGATCCTCTTCGCTGCACTTCAATTTTTTGTCGATATGCTCCAACTTCGCCATCTAGTCGCCCAGCTCAAGAGAAGTTGTTTGTTTTTCATGGTTAGCTGTTGCCCCACATTTGATCTTCTCATCGTCTTGTTTGGCCTCTGTTGTTTTTGCAGAAACTGTTCCAAATGTTTTGCTTTTCTCGGTCGTTGGTACCACCTCCTCCTTCTCTCTTGGTTTCATTCCGACCATCGCTGCAACCCTCTCTGTGAACGAAGTTCTTTTTGTTTGAGAATCATCTTTTATCGTTTCCGGTGTGCTGCTGGTTGTCTCCTCTACAATATCAATTGGTGAAAACTCTATGGACTTCTTCTCTTGTTCTTCCGCATTCGGCATTGGTGTTGATTCCGTTGTTTTCCTTTCCACCTCGTCAACACTCTGAACTGGTGTCTCAAGATCAATTTCTATAGCAGGTACGGTTGGTCCTTCCAAGCGCTTTCTTTCGTCTTGTGTTCCTTTGCGCTTCTTGTGTTGACCATGTTTACTGAAAAGTCCGTTCTCATTACTTTCGGAACTGATAGTGTTGCTTTCCGTTGCGATTAATTATGATTTTTCTTTGATTCTTGAACTCTTTTATCTGCTATCGGTACCCTACTTCGCCTCATGATTTTTATTTACAATTTTCTTTATTTACAATTTAAATTTTTACAAGTTTCTATTTCAAAATTTTAAGTAAAATCAAAAAATTATTTCTTATTCTCTTAAGAACAAAAATCATTCGAGTCGTAATCTTAATAGTGTGGACTTTTGGCTGTTTTTGATCATTCTGACTGGTTCCTGGTGCTTTTACTCAAGTGTTGGGACACTTCACACTATCCCAAGACATTTCGTCCTTGTGTTGGGACGCTTCGCACCGTCCCAGGACCTCTCTGTTCTAGTGTTGGGACACTTCGCACTGTCCCAAGACCTAGTGTTGGGACACTTCGTACCGTCCCAAGAACTCTCACTCAAGTGTTGGGACACTTCGCACTGTCCCATGACCTCCACTCAAGTTTTGGGACACTTCACACTGTCCCAAGACTACCTGCTCAAGTGTTGGGACACTTCGTGCTGTCCCAAGACCCCTTGCTCAAGAGTTGGGACACCTCGTACTGTCACAAGACTGCCTGCTCAAGTGTTGGGACACCGCGTACTGTCCCAAGACCCCTCACTCAAGCGTTGGGACACTTCGCACTGCCCCAAGACCTCTTTGTTCTAGTGTTGGGACAATCGGATCTCTTCTTCTTCGGTGTTGGAACTCTTAGATCACTATCCCCGGTACTACCACTTGAGCTCTAGTATTAAAATTTCCCCAAAACCCGATCTTTCTGACCAAAAGTTTTATCTACTAGCCCCCTTGTAATTACCTCCCTTTATTAATCCGATGCAAGTCGAAACACAACTTGTTAGCAAGTGTCTTGTAATCACCTTTTCGTCAAAAACCGATAAAATTAGTTCCGAAAACGTAAAATTTTAAGCGAGAAAAATGATAAAAAATAGAAAGATGAACACACCTAAATTTCAAAGGTGACCAATGTCGTCCTTTTGTAAATTTTTTTTTACTGGTACCTGATTGTCACGCGTTTTCCTCCCCCCTACTAACAATCTTATGGGGTATTCTCCTGTCAGGTTTCAAAAACGGTCTATTTCCGATCCCCCCAACCGATCCGACCAGGTTACTTACCTTAATTCGATCTTAAATTTCGATGTACTCGCGTTGCAACTCTTGTTCTGGGTCTAGATGTGAATCTTTCAAGACTCTGGTTCTACTAATGTAACTAAATCGACGATATCGATTGTGTAGTTACTATAATGTGCTTTCCTACTTGGCTGATCACCTGTTCCAGTCAAGTTTCCCAGTGGTCCGGTGAAGTTGCAAGCTATCTGAAAACCCTTTACAACGCCCCACAATTGGGCACCTGTAGAAAAAATTGCTGATTTGATCGAAACGATCGGTCTTATTGGAAAACAGTATGGGTATACTACTGCAATCAATATAGAGGTTTGATCCACCCAATCTGGAAGTCAAAGCCACTGTTTTGTTTTATGTTTTATGGTTTTTTGTTCCTTTTTCTACTCTTTTTTGGTTTTTGTCTCGGGCTGAGCATTGTAGTTCTACTGATATTATTTTCTGATATTTTCAGTTGTCGCAAAAAACTTGAGCATGACACGCTCAATTCAAACTTTTGAAAAATTCCATTTTACCCCAAAATCATGTTTCTTGCGTTGCTCAAGCTCAAACTTCCAAATATGACCGAATGGCACTACAATCTCTCGCTAACTTGACACCGCCGTCCTTCCTCAAATGGCTACTCAAACACATTGCTTTATTTGTAGAAACAGCTTGCGAGGTGGAATTTTTTGGTGCTTCACATGCCCAAGCTACATGCATGAAAAATGCAGCGGCCTAGCACACAGCAGTGATCATTATGACGATTTCAGCTGAAATCGCTGCACCTCCCAATTTCATTCAGCTAACGACACGCATGAATGGAATTCCCCAACCCTAGCTCCAAATCCCTAACATGCACTCTCAACCTTCCACTGCCCCACACTCAGAAAACTCAAGAGAAATCTCCACTATAGAAACTAAAACAACACAAGACCCTTGGTCAAATCCCTGTCCAGAACCCATAGTAACCACACGCAAAACATACTCCGAAGTGGTCCACTGGAAACCGGTTTTTACTATCTCATCAAAAAAGAAAGTTGGTTATAATTTCATTGAAACCCTCAATAGAAATCTGAACAGCCTAATAGAAAACAACGAAAATACCTTCGCAATGCACGCAGCAATGATCTTTCTACACTTTCTAGTGCGCAAAACAAAGTCCGAAAATGATCTTTATCCAAAACAATAGCAAGGCGACTTAAGCAATGGCAAGACGGAAACCTGGATAGCCTATATAACAAAGGGAAGGCGCTGCAAATGCGCTCGACAAACGGAAGTAGAAGAAAAACTGAAACTGAAGCACAACAGTTCAACAAACTAATGAGTACTGGTAAAATATCAAGCGCAATAGCAAAACTAACGGACACCATCCAAAGGCGTTATTTCGCTCGACGAGATCGTCAAATGTAGGCCAGTAGAACATACTCTTACAGAGTAGCACCCACCATCTGAACCAATTGATGAGAGCTATACTACACCAGTCTTAAATGAAACAATTCCTTTCCATCCATCAGTATTTGATCAAATAAACGGTCAAGAAAGCCGGCATGAGAACGCATGGACCTCATGGACCATCTGACCCCGAAGCAAATGAATGGAGACGTATTTTAACACACTTCGGGCAACAATCAGTTGAGATTTCAAAATAATTGCTTATATTGCTTAAAAAAATTGGCTACCGAAGAACTAAATCCAGAACTAACAGAACCATATAACGATATAAATCCAGGAGTAAGACTCATAGGCTTTGGAGAAATTATGCGTAGGATAATATGGTGAACAATAATCAAATGCCTAAGAAACGAACCCATGTCGCTCGTTTCAAACTTCAAACTATCAACTCTGTCTAGGACAAGAATGTGGCATTGAATATGCGATCCACACGCTAAGAGATCAATACAGCAAAACCCTCGCCGATGCTGTTTTACTGATAGATGCCGAAAATGCTTTCAACTTCGAAAACTGGCATTAAAAGATATCAAAAATACATGTACATCTCTTTCAACAGCGATTAAGAAGTCCTACTACAATCCATCTAAACTGATGGTTAACAAACAATCGTATACTCTCAAGAAGCGACACCACAGGGGGATCCACTAGCAATGGCCATATACGGTCTAGCCATAATACCCCCCATAAAACTTTTATCAGTAGACATCAAAACCCAGAAATGGTACGCAGACGACGGAAACGCAGTTCGTAAATTAAGCAATCTACGAACCGTCCTCGATAAAATTGTATCACTAGGTAAGTTTTTTGGTTACCATGTTAAAGCATCCAAAAGCCGAATCATTGTCAAAGATGAAAAACTCGGTGAAGCTGAGAAAATCTTCAAAATTACTGGAATCACTATAAAAGAAGGCACCCGAGAGTTTGTTTCAATTATAGGAACAGAAGCTGAAAGTAAAAAGATCCTCGAATTTCAACAGAATGAGCAAATCAAAATTTTGAAAAAATTACCGAATATCGCTAAAAACCTCCCCCCAAAACGTTTATGCCCGCTATACCAAAGGAGTTCAAGAAAAACGCTATGGAAAACTTAGAAATATGTGAAAAGGTTATCAAAGAATAATTAAGACCTAACCTAGTCGGTAAAGACATATTGAACCCCCAGTTCCGTAAGGTATCTTCCTTACCCCTTAATATGGGCGGCCTTAACATCAAGCTACCATTTGATCAGAAAAATTACCTAGAATGGTTTAAGAAAACATCACTAGTACTGGAATCTCAAGATCCTGTTACAGCAATAACACAGCAAGAAAAATACGTACGATAATAAAAAAATGGAAACTGACCAAACCGAAAGAAAGCAAACCTCGTTAGCTCCTTAGATGAAACAGATAAATACGTAATCGACCTGGCATCTGAAAAGAGAGCCTCTTACTGGCTCAACGCTTTACCATTGAGCAGATACAATTTCAAACTGAAAAAATCAGAATTCAGATTGGGTATTTACTTACGATACGGATACAAACCGACCAAAACCCCACTCACATGTGCATTTGTGCATGTGCTAATTTCAGTTTGTCACATGCGTTACACTCCTCAAAGGGCGGTTACACACAAATAAGACACAATGAAATTAGAGACACATTCGCCAACCTCATTAACGAGGTTTGCCATGATGTCGAGATTGAGCCGAAACTTCAGCCGTTGCAAGGCGAAAGCTTTGTCAACAATTCAACTACAATTGAAGATGAGGCACGACTTGACATCAAAGCAATTGGACTCTGGGGTTCACGATTTGGCCGAGCTTTTTTTGATGTGAATTTTTTCAACACCCACGCCGAAATATCGCGAAAACTGCGTAAAGACGCAAATAAATATCCCGAAACGTTAGAGAACTCCAAATATTCGCAAAAAATTTTAAACGTAGAGCAGAGTTGCGTCTGCCCGTTAAATTTCAGATGCACTGGTGGCGCTGCTCTAATAGCCACGCGGACGATACAACGATTAGCCGAAAAACTAAGTGAAAAAAGACAAGAAAGTATCCAGAATCGATGAATTACATAAGAACTAAAGTAAGCTTCACGTTCGTGAGGAGCTCTATACTATGTATAAGAGGGTGCAGATCGCTGCGCAAAGTTCAATTCATCGACAGCTTCATTAGCGCTATTGTAGAGGAGGGACGGCTAAGATAAGTTAACATTACGACGATGCAGTTAATGCTGATTTATGACTTCATTGATAAAATGATACAGCTTGCTGACATATATGCATTTTTATAACGCTGGTATGGCCCTCTCCAGCTTGTGCACTTACCGTAAGTAAAGGAAGGGCCTCTTTTCTAATTTAATTTTTTTATATCCTAGGATTTGTGGATATGGAAGAGTTTAGTATAATAGTATAAAGTGGACAGAAGAAAAGAGAGTCAGATGGTGAGGCCAGATTGAGAAAACTAACACCTACACAGAATAAACTGGAAATGAAAGAAACTAAAAAAACCTGATATGAAACTACAGGTCTATCAGATACATATGTAATTTTAAGCTGCGCTTTTGTAGTAATTTCATCTCATTTTATTCAAACATAGGTGTAACTTCTGTGAGTCCCTGCTTAATTTTAGTTTTACCCTGTTACTACACTAATTTAGGGATTTTTGTTTATAGTAATATAAGTGTTTTTTGTTCTGCTTCTATAAGATGGGCAACACAAAAAGCATTCCGAAACAGAAAAAGCTTCATACCGAAAGGTATACCTGAAAAAAGTTGAACTACACTCTCTCAAATGCCTCTTTTCAATACCCATTTTGGCAACTTTTTAGGTCAAACTAAAAATAAAACTTTTAATAGACCCAGAGGAAACCATCAGAGCTGCCGATTACCTAGTAAAAAAGACAAATCAGGAAAAATTCAAGTCATAAAGTAACAACAACAAAGTTCGCCAAGCAGAATCGAGAATAATATCTACCATAGAAATAAATTAATATATTTTTTTCTTTTTGGTGTCTCTTCTCGGTTTCGATTAGTTAATATAGTACTACTTTTTGACCGGTATGAAAATATCAAGGAATAAAAATATTCTATAGAAATAGAAAATATTTTATTTATGAAAATATCAGTATCTGTTTTCAAAGACTTACCACTGTATTCCAGGTCTGAAAATGCCAAAAGTTTTGCATCTTAGTGAACACTTTTTCCAAAAATTGGAGTAGAAAAGATGTTGATGCCACATGAAACAATCTGAGCGAAAAATTGTAATCAGTGTGAACGTTTTACCTAATTCGGTGGTTCCTCACTTTTCTTTTCACTCGCGGTGAAAAACTTAGTGCAGATGAAGCAACCTGGCTTTTTCAGACCCGGATTACATTGAAGTGTCTTTGAAAACAAACTATTAGCTCTGATGATTTGCTCTTGGTCTACGTAAAGTCAATGTTGTCCAAAGATTGTCCAATAAGGACAACGAAAAGAGACATTTTAGAGAGATAACCGCTGAATTGAGAGAGATAACCGCTGAAGAGATAACCGCTGAGATAAAAGCAAAACACAAAAATCGATCATTGAAGAAGATCTGTCGAGCTCTTGAGTACTTACACTTCTTTCTGTCGTTGCAGGGAAGCTTAAGTGAAATTGGTGCCAAATCAAGCTTTAAGACTGCAGGAACGAAAGGAGTTAACTCTTCAGGCCTACGATCACGAGAGCCTGGAAGCATTCGTGCATCCTGCTGAAAGCATCCATGATGTACAAATGACATTTGAATGAACTGAATGAAAATAATTTTCAAAATTTTAGGCAAATCAGATCTTTGTGCAGATGGATGTCGAAATCAATTGCTGTTTAGCTTTAGAATGACACTTTTTCATGATTGTTTTCTCGAAAAGTAGTAAGAAATTTTAATAGCGACAAAATGCCGTAAATTACTACTAGCATTGTATCCCTGATTTTCTGTGGGCTCACTGACAACACGAGAACACGCAATAAAAACATCGATCCAGAGTCCGGGGAGTATGTGCCAGCCGGTAATTTTAAAGTTTGTTTTTGTTTAACTTGTATTTTCGAAACTTCGAATTAGCAATGTCATGCTTAGGTTCCTCAAAGTAACTGTTAATCAAAAGCCAGAAACCAGAACACTCGTAATTTCAATTGCCCTGGGTTCAATTGCCCATGATCTTAAAAGCGACTTAACTTTGTCAACTTTGGTTCTGAAAATGCCAAAAGTTTTGCATCTTAGTGAACACTTTCTTCAAAAATTGGGGTACAAAAGTTGTTGATGCGACATGAAACATTTTCAGCGAAAAACCTGAGATAATCAGTCTGAACGCTTTACCTAACTTGGTGGTTTCACACTTTTGTTTTCACCCGCGGTTAAAAACTCAATGCAGATGAAGCAACCAGGTTTTTTCAGACTCGGATCACATTGGTGTGTCTTTGAAAACAGTTTGTTAGCTCTGGTGATTCGCTCTTGGTCTATCTAAAAGTTTAATTGAAACTCGATGTTGTCCAAAGGTTCTCCAACAAGGACAACAAAAACAGACCTTTAAAAGAGATAAACGATGAATTTGTGATTAATTTTGTCCAGTAGTGTTGATTTATTTAAATTCGGAAAATAACTTAGAGATACTTAAATAAGTGTATCTAGAGATAATAGGATGTCACCAGAATTCCAAATTGAGGATGATCTATCGAAGAACGTGATCTTGAGTACTTAACTTCTTTCGGTTGTTTCAGTGAAGCTTAAGTAAATTAGTAGAAAGCATCCGTGAGGTACGAAAAACAGTTTTTGAATGATCTGATTTTAAAAAAATACCAAATTGTTTGAGAAATCAGATCTTTGTGCAGGTCGATGCCAAAGTCAATTGCTGCTAAGTGTTAGAATGACATTTTTATATGACTGGTTTCTAGGAAAACAGAAAGATTTTTCAATAGCGACAAAATGCCGTAAATGACATCTGGCACTGTATCCTAATTTTCTGGGGGCTCACTGACAAAACGAGAGTACGCGATGAAGACATCGACCCGGAGTCCGGGGACAAAAAGCCAGCCGGTATTTTTGAAGTTTCAGGTTTAAACTGTATTTGCAAAACTTCGAATTGGCAATTTCATGCTTAAGTTTTTCACAGTAACTGTAAATCAAAAGCTAGAAACCAGAACAAACAGCGAGAAACATGCTAGAAAAGACAACCTTGGGTCCAACTGCTGTTTACAATCGGCTTAAATATTTATTGAGTAGAGTAGTCTTTGTTCCTGACAGAGAATATAACGATTGAAACCGCATACCGAAAGAGAAAAAAAGTAAGTTCAAGTGATCACAATGAGGAGCTCAAGAATCACCTACATGACGGTAAAAAAACTTCTTGATTATTCATCATCTGAAATGGCGCAAACACGCACTGTCTTACAAACATTAATAATTAATTTTAACTCCATCTCTGTTTTTAATGGCTTTAGCATGTTTTAGGTATTAAGAATTCAAGTCATTGGGGGCATGCTTATTTCTATATAGAATGTGGGGTATTTTAGTAACAGCTTCTAAGCAGCAACGATTCTGAAGTTCCAATTCTTAAGCGAACGACGAATAATCTTTGAGCGATAGAGGTACATAGCACAAGCGACATTGTCTATGACGGTGAGAAAATGGCTATAGAGCTTCACACTCATAACCTCATATGTGACTAAATGAACGACTGTTACACGTTTTAGACTAATTGCTACAAGGAAACAAGAAAAATCAATGCTCTGATTTGATAATGCTAGCAAATGGCAATCGCAATGAAACATCAGCCAAAAGTTGATGGGCAAGTGGCATAATTTATTCCAAACAAAACAAATCTACACGTGTTATATCAATTTTTTCTCAAAATTTCTGTATTGCTGTAAGTCAGGTACAAAAACAAAAAACAACACAGTATAATTAGTAATTATTTTAATCTACTGTAAAGATACAAAGTATTTTTGAATGAATAAAAAATCAGTTAGATGCATAATGCACGAATGAGGCTGCTGTGTAAAAAGAGGTTAACTATCGTTTTTATTGAAAATTAGAGTTTTTTCTAAAAAATTCACGAGACCAGAATCACGAATCAATAGACTTGAACTTGATAACAAAAACGACCAGCAAAAATTGCAGTACCTAAATTAAAAAAAACCATCTGAAAATAAGCTGATGTCCATTTTGTTTATATTGGATGTCACGCAGCAAAAAATTCGTGGTTGCCGAGATTGTTTGCAACAACAAGATTTAGTTTTTTGGGCAATTTTTTTCATAGGTTTTGATCAGATCTAAAAAAATGTTGAATTTTTTATGTCAACTTTTTATGAGTTTTTGCTTTCGGTGGTATTAGTATGATTTGGCTAGAAATAGAAAAATTTGTTTATGTTATTAAACAACTTTATCAGAATTTCTTAACAATTTTGTGTACAAACAACCTCCGGAGTTTTCGTTTGAGATCTATGGAGACGCGGAGCACAGTTGAAATCAATAACTTCACCTTTCAAAAGCATTATGAAAATCTCTGTTTAGTAACAGACGAGCGTGCGAAATTCCATTTCCTAATGCGGATAATGGACCTCCCAAAGGGTCAGAAGATCAACTAGGCAGGAGAAAAATCAGATAAGACTCTTAGCGATTGTCAGATAACCAGTTTTTACAAAGCCTTTCATTGATAATTGGCTAGGACCACAAAAAGCTGGAGGCAAGCACTAATATAGAGAATCGGCAATGTTTTCAAAGAAAAAGCCAGGTTAAACTTGATTTAGTCCAATACTTTATGATGTGTGAGAACTGAAATCAACAATTCACGATAAAGTCATTAAGACAAACGGCCTGTCAGGCGTAGTAAACTCATTCTGTTCAGTTGCCAAGATTATGTGACAAACAAAATAAGTTCATTTGAGAACAACCATAATCTTGATCAGCTAAAAATAGCGACATTTAAAAAGAAACAACGAAACACGGAACAAAAAAACGTATAATCTTCCATAATCAACTCGTTATCACTCTGAAAAAGCAAACAACTTAAGCTGAATTTATCTACTTTGTAACCAAATTGAAATTATACTAAATTGAAACTTAGCCAAACTGAAACTTGCTTGCTTCCAAATTATCTCTTAAACGGACACTTACGCAGTGATAACTGCGTCGTACTACAGTTAAACTCGTTTTGTTCAAAAAACGAAAAAAGCAGAACACTTATTTAGACTAAGATTGGATAGTATTCTCTATTTTGATTGCAAACAGATTAAACAAATAAACACCCAATATCTCAATTTTTCATTTTCGGTTCCGAAGCCACAGCTGAATTGGCCAAGCAATCTTGACAGTTAGATAGTAGCTTCAAAGAAGTATTTAAAGCAATCAACCTCTTTATATTGCTCCCTTTTACATGGAAAACCTCCAGCTTTGTTGATTGGAAGCGAAGTGCTGTTCATCAGTCTGAGCAATTTTGAAATACCTGGTGAAAATATCAGCAATTCACCCCAAGCCGATCAGAGAGATTGAAAAGGATAATACCTTTGCGGTGAGCTGCGGATTGAGGCAAGAGTGCTCTTTGGATCTGTTTTTATTTTTCATCCTTTTTGACTTCCTTCCCAGTAGGACCAATGTAGAAAAAAATGTTGTATACGCTGATGGTCTGGCTCTAATCTCCGATAACCAAGCCATTGACTGAGATGGCAAAATTTTTTGGATTGGCTCAAACAGAAACATCTTTGGAGAAAAAAAAATGTATCGCAATTAAAAGCAAAAATTAAATCAATATTATCCCCATCAAAGAACCCAGCGAACAGGTTAAACAATTTAATATAATTGTGTTCGTTGGCAATATCAATTCAACACTCGCATTACTTTGAATAGCATAGCAAGGCAACGACTTAGACCAGCCCTGGTGTCAAAAAACTAACTTTCAGCAACCAAAACCTCATCCTAAAGCTAGTTCCTTTATACGGCTACAAGACACTTGTCATCATTGAACTTGGAAGACTACAAATGGTCATACACCGAGTTAAAAGCATTTGTTGAAGGGCAAAAAAAAGAACAGAAGTGAGAATAAAGTAATTGAATGGACCAAATATACCCGAGCAGGTCGCACAATTTTACATGAAAAAGATTCATTTGAAAGCTTAATCAGAAATATCGGAGCGATAGCTTCATTGAAGTACCCTAATTAGGCAAAGGTTTGAAAAATGGTTGAATGAGGCAGCCAAGGCAGGTCTCGATAGTCATGGGCTACGTAAAACAGACCCGGATTACATTGAATTGTCTTTGAAAACAAACTGTTAGCTCTAATGATTTGCTGTTGGTCTACGTAAAATATTACTTGAAATTCGATGTTGTCCAAAGATTGTCCATTAAGGACAACGAAAAGAGACATTTTAGTGAGATAACCACTGAATTTGTGCTTAATTTGGTCATTAGAAGTGATTTCCTAAATTTTTAGAAAAAATCACCTAGAGATATTTAAAGAAATGTATCTGGAGATAAAAGCAAATCACGAAAATCGATCATTGAAGAGGATCTATCGAAGAACGTGCTCTTGAGTATTTACCCTTCTTTATGTCGTTACAGGGAAGCTTAAGTGAAATTGGTGCCAAATCAAGCTTTAAGACTGCAGGAAGGAAAGGAGTTAACTATTCAGGCCTACGATCACGAGAGCCTGGAAGCATTCGTGCATCCTATTGAAAGCATCCATAGTGTACGAATGACATTTGAATGAACTGAATGAAAAAAATTTTGAAAATGTTTGGCAAATCAGATCTGTGTGCAGGTGGATGTCGAAATCAATTGCTGCTTAGCTTTAGAATGACACTTTTTCATGATTGTTTTCTCGGAAAGTAGTAAGAAATTTTAATAGCAACAAAATGCCGTAAATTACTACTAGCATTGTATCCCTGATTTTCTGTGGGCTCACTGACAACACGAGAACACGCAATAAAAACATCGATCTAGAGTCCGGGGAGTATGTGCCAGCCGGTAATTTTAAAGTTTGTTTTTGTTTAACTTGTATTTTCGAAACTTCGAATTAGCAATGTCATGCTTAGGTTCCTCAAAGTAACTGTTAATCAAAAGCCAGAAACCAGAAAACTCGTAATTTCAATTGCCCTGGGTTTAATTGCCCATGATCTTAAAAGCGACTTAACTTTGTCAACTTTGGTTCTGAAAATGCCAAAATTTTGCATCTTAGTGAACACTTTCTTCAAAAATTGGGGTACAAAAGTTGTTGATGCGACATGAAACATTTTGAGCGAAAAACCTGAAATAATCAGTGTGAGCGCTTTACCTAATTTGGTGGTTTTACACTTTTTTTTTCACCCGCGGTTAAAACCAGGCTTTTTCAGACTCGGATCACATTGGTGTGTCTTTGAAAACAGATTGTTAGCTCTGATGATTTGCTCTTGGTCTATCTAAAAGTTTAATTGAAAATCAATGTTGTCCCAAGGTTGTCCAACAAGGACAATAAACAACAGACATTTTCGAGAGATAAACGATGAATTTGTGATTAATTTTGTCCAGTAGTGTTGATTTTTTTAAATTCGGAAAATAACTTAGAGATACTTAAATAAGTGTATCTAGAGATAATAGGATGTCACAAGAATTGCTCCATTGAGGATAATCTATCGTAGAACGTGATCTTGAGTAACTACACTTCTTTCTGTTGTTTCAGGGAAGCATAAGTAAATTGGTAGGAAGCATCCATGATGTACGAAAAATAGTTTTTGAATGAACTGATTTAAAAAATACCAAATTGTTTGAGAAATCAGATCTTTGTGCAGGTCGATGCCAAAGTCAATAGCTCCTTAGCGTTAGAATAACATTTTTATATGACTGGTTTCTAGGAAAGTAGAAAGATTTTTCAATAGCGACAAAATGCCGTAAATGACATCTGGCACTGTATCCTAATTTTCTGGGGGCTCACTGACAAAACGAGATTACGCGATGAAGACATCGACCCGGAGTCCGGGTACAATAAGCCAGCCGGTATTTTTGAAGTTTAAGGTTTAAATTGTATTTGCAAAACTTCGAATTGGCAATTTCATGCTTAAGTTTTTCACAGTAACTGTAAATCAAAAGCCAGAAACCAGAACAAACAGCGAGAAACATGCTAAAAAAGACAACATTGGGTCCAACTGTTGTTTACAATCGGCTTAAATATTTATTGAGTAGAGTAGTCTTCGTTCCTGACAGAGAATATAACGATTAGAACCGCATGCCGAAAGAGAAAAGAAATAAGTTCAAGTGATCACAATGAGCAGCTCAAGAATCACCTACATGACGGTAAAAAAAACTTCTTGATTATTCATCATCTGAAATGGCGCAAACACGCACTGTCTTACAAACATTAATAAATAATTTTGGTTCCATCTCTGCTTTTAATGGCTTTAGCATGTTTTAGGTATTAAGAGTTCAAGTCATTGTGGGCATGCTTATTTCTATCTAGAATGTGGGGCATTTCAGTAACAGCTTCTAAGCAGCAACCATTCTAAAGTTCCATTTCTTAAGCGTTTGCCAAATAATCTTTAAGCGATAGAGGTACACAGCACAAGAGATATTGTCTCTGGCGATGAGCAAATGGTTATAGAGCTTAACACTCATATCCTCATATGTGACTAAGTGAAGGACTGTTACACGTGTTGATTGTTTTAGACTAATTACTACAAGGAAACAAGAAAAATCAATGCTCTAATTTGATAAAAATAGCAAATGACAATCGCAATGAAACATCAGCAAAAAGTTGATGGGCAACTTGCATAATTTATTCCGAAAAAACAAATCTACACGTGTTATATCATTTTTTTCTCAGAACTTCTGTATTTCTTTAAGTCAGGTACAAAAATTAAAAAAAACACAGTATAATTAGTAATTATTTTAATCTACTGTAAAGATACAAAGTATTTTTGAACGAATAAAAAATCAGATAGATGCATAATGCACGAATGAGGCTGCTGTAAAAATAGATGTTAACTATCGTTTTTATTGACAATGAGAACCTTTTCAAAAAATCCACGGGACCAGAATCACGAATCAATAGACTTGAACTTGATAACAAAAACGGCCAGCAAAATTTGTAGTACCTAAATTAAAAAGACATCTAAAAATAAGCTGATGTCCATTTTGTTTATATTGATGTCACTCGGCAAAAAGTTCGTGGTTGCGGAGATTGTTTGCAACAACAAAATTTAGTTTTTTGGGCAATTTTTTTCATAGATTTTGATCAGATCTAAAAAAATGTTAAATTTTTTAAGTCAACTTTTTATGAGTTTTTGCTTTCGGTGGTATTAGTATGATTTGGCTAGAAATAGAAAATTTTGTTTATGTTATTAAACAACTTTATCAGAATTTCTTAACAATTTTGTGTACAAACAACCTCCGGAGTTTTCGTTTGAGTTCTATGGAGACGCGGAGCACAGTTGAAATCAATATCTTCACCTTTCAAAAGCATTATGAAAATCTCTGTTTACTAACAGACCGGCGTGCGAAATTCCATTTCCTAATGCGGATAATGGACCTCCCAAGGGGGCAAAAGATCAACTAGGCAGGAAAAAATCAGATAAGACTCTTAGCGATTGTCAAATAACCAGTTTTCACAAAGACTTTTATTGATAATTGGCTAGGACCACAAAAAGCTGGAGGCAAGAACTAATATAGAGAATCGGCAATGTTTTCAAGGAAAAGACCAGGTTAAACTTGATTTAGTCCAATAATCTATGATGTCTGAAAACTGAAATCAACATTTCACGATAAAGTCATTAAGACAAACGGCTTGTCAGGCGGAGTAAACTCATTCTGTTCAGTTGCCAAGATAATGTGACAAACAAAATAAATTAATTAGAGAACAATCATAGTCTTGCTCAGCTAAAATTAGCGACATTTAAAAAGAAACAACGAAACACGGAACCAAAAAAAAACGTATACTCTTCCATAATCAACTCGTTATCACTCTGAAAAAGCAAACAGTTTAAGCTGAATTTATCTACCTCGTAACCAAACTGAATTTATACTAAATTGAAACTTAGCCAAACTGGAACTTGCTTGCTTCCGAATTACCTGTTAAACGGACATTTGCGCAGTGATAACTGCGTCATGCTACAGTAAAACTTGATTTATTCAAAAAACAAAAAAGCAGAACATTTATCTAGACTAAGAATGGATAGTCTTTTCTAATTTGATTGCAAACAGATTAAACAAATAGACACCCAAGATCTCATCTTTTCACTTTGGGTTCCGAAGCCACAGCTGTTTTGGCCAAGCAATCTTGACAGTTAGATAGTAGCTTCAAAGAAGTATTTAAAGCAATCAACCTCTTTATATTGCTCCCTTCTACATGGAAAACCTCCAGCTTTGTTGATTGGAAGCGAAGTGCTGTTCATCAGTCTGAGCAATTATGAAATACCTGGAGAATTTATCAGCAGTTCAACACAAGCCGATCAGAGAGAATGACAAGAATAAAATCTTTGCGGTGAGCTGCGGATTGAGGCAAGAGTGCTTTTTGGATTTGTTTTTATCTGTCATCCTTTTTGACTTCCTTCCAAGTAGGATCAATGTAGAAAAAAATGTTGTATACGCTGATGATCTGGCTCGTATCTCCAAAACCAAGCCGCTGACTGAGATGGCAAATTTTTTTTGATTGGCTCAAACAGAAACATCTTTGGAGAAAAAAATGTATCGCAATTAAGAGCAAAAATTAAATCAAAATTATCCCCATCAAAGAATTCAGCGAACAGGTTAAACAAGTTAATATAATTGAGCTCGTGGGCAATATCGATTCAACACTCGCACTACTTTGAATAGCATAGCAAGGCAACGTCTTAGATCAGCCCTGGTGTCAAAAAACTAACTTTCAGCAACCAAAACCTCATCCTAAAGCTAGTTCCATTATACGGCTACAAGACACTTGTCATCATTGAACTTGGAAGACTACAAATGGTCATACACCGAGTTAAAAGAATGTGTTTAAGGGCGGAAAAAAGAACAGAAGTGAGAATAAAGTAATTGAATTATACCCGAGCAGGTCGCACAACTACACATGAAAAAGATTCATTTGTATGTTTCATCAGAAACATCGGAGTCGATAGCTTCATTGAAGTACCCTAATTAGGCAAAGGTTTGGAAAAATGGTTGAATGAGGCAGCCAAGGCAGGTCTCGATAGTCATGGGCTCAAGAGAAGATGTGACAAGGACAACTGGTTACAGATTCCGACCACCAAATTTACTTTTTTTTCAAAACCTGGGCTTCAAAAGCAAAAGCTATTGAGAAAAATACGAATTTTTGAAATTTCTAACAAAAAAGGTGGCAGTAGGTTTCATATCACAATAGATCTGGTGCTATGATGTTTGCTCTTTTTTAATTGGTCAATCATCTATAAATGCTATGTGAAGCATTGGGTTCTTGATTGGAGGCAAGGCTAATGCGGAGGCCATGACGGCTTTGTCGCGTGCATACATTCAAAAGACTCAACATGCAAAATGTAACGTCATGACCTCCACTGCCACCTCGCGAAGGTGGACGAGTTCCCAGTGGGAGAGTTCCAATGAATCATTTGAATGGTAGTGATTTGATAAAGCCAAAAACATTAAACATGACATTGAATGATCAGTTGGTGCGCAGATCTGATAACTTTTCTAGAAAAATTTCACAACTATCCAGTCAGAATAAAAAACTACTGCTTAAACTTGTTCTTATTCTCATCCATTATACATCTCGAGGACAGAATAAATGAGAGTAAAAATGATTGCTTAGCCTTAGATGTGGTCGCCAGATTTCAATTCGGTGAGAGTTCAGTCCAAACTTTTAAAGTATGTGCTTCCGATAAAAAAGAAAACAAGGATAATTTTTCAGAATTTTTTTCCTAAACAAATATCTTTCTGTCATGCTAGAAAATTTGCTGATTAAGAAAAATGAACCAGTGTTCAGGAAGGAAGTACAAGAGTAGGTGGGTTTTTTCAGTGCCCCGATTTCCTGAAAAAAGACGCACTAGAGTGACATGAAGGATTTAAGAGGAAACCATCTTAATTGCTGATTTTTGTGGGGTATTATGTTGGACTGACACCATTGCAGAAGTAGTCTAGTAATGCTGGATTTGTTCAAGTCGAAAAAAAATCTAAAGAAGGCGCGAAAATTTATCCAAATTACGTAGTAGAAAATATTGTTAGAAGTGAGGATGGTTGCTTAGCTAATCCTGCACGCAGCAACTAATCTACGACCTAAGTCACAGTTCACAAAAAAAAATGTCATCAGATTGAAAATTTGGCATAGAATTGAACATAAGTTTGATCAGTTGTGAGTGTTGCTCAAAGTCAACTCAAAGTTGAATAGTTTTGAACTTCAGAGTTTGAGGCTTTCTACAGTATGAATTCATAAAACTGAAGACAGCGATCATTGGATTTTAAGAAGCACAGCAATCAGCAAAAAAACCGACATAAAATCAAGCAATAAGTAGATAAAAAATATCCACAAAACTATTCACATTAGGCAGTGTTTAAAAAATTAGTAGGATTATTAAAAATTGTCTGAGCTCACTTTTTGACATTAATTTAGATGGGTAATCGATTTCAGTTATTGGTTGCCAAAATACACCAAACTACAAATTTGAATAATCTTCTACTACACAAAAGTCAGAAACTGGTTTATCCTGCTTTATGCTCTTCTGTGTATTTAGCAGATGAAACAAAATCTTGAGTAATGTATCAAACTGATATGTTGTGTGTATTTTACTTTTCTTCGGCAGCACGAACCGACATTTACCAATGACGGAGGAGTAAGGAAAATTTGGCAGTTAGTTGTTCGCATCGCAGAAGAACTGAGAGCAAACAACTTTTTTATGGGGCTTTTGTCGACCTGAAAAATGCTTTTGGGTCTGTTGATAGAGGGGCAAGTGCTGTTCCCTTACCTGAGGCACTCTGGAATATCTGGTGAAATTATCAGTGTTAACTGAAGCGCTCCACCCCAATCAGAGGGGCTGACAAGAATAATACCTTTGCAGTGAGCTGAGGAGTGAGGCAAGAATGCGCTTTCGATCCATTTTTATTTGTCATCCTTTTTAAAATTCATTCTGATTAAGACCATTGGAGTAAATAAATTCTCTATACGCTGATGATCTGATTCTAATATCTGATAACCAAGCAAACGCTCCCAGGCCGCTGATTGAGATGGCGAAAACCTTTGGATTGGCTCAATTAGAAATATAGAAATCTGAAAAGGGGAAAATCATAGTAACTCCATCTATAGGAAGAAAAATTCCCCATTAAAGTAATCAGTGAACAGGTTAAACAGGTTGATCACTCTGAGTACCTAGGCAACATCAAATCTGCTGATTGCAGCACTGACAAGGCTGTCAACACTCGCATTACTTTGACAAGGATAGTAATGCTACGACTTAGACTAGCCCAAGTGTCCGAAAGACTTACTCTCAAGAAGCAGAAACGCATCCTTGAATTTTTTAAAAGCTAACTCCATTTTATACGGCTATTACCCTTTTGTCATCAGATAATTTGAAATTAGTTGACTAGAAGTGGTCGGTCATACACTGTGTTTAGAGAAAGTTCTTAAGGCCAAAAAAGAACTGACATAAGACTGAAGTAATTTAGAGACAAAATTCCACTGAAGCAAGTCGCACAACGACGGCTCACAAAGCGTGAAGCATGGGATTTTTAGTTGGAAGCAAACCAATGCGGAGGCCATGACGGCTTTGTTCCGTGCGTACATTCAAAAGGCTCAATTTGCAAAATGTAGTGTCATGACCTCCATTGCCACCTCGGGAATGTGGACGAGTTCCCAGTGGGAGATTTCTTTTGAATCTTCTGAATTGTAGTGATTCGATATAGTCAAAAACATTGCTTGATTATTTGGTGCTCACATCGGATGAAATTCCTACAAAAATTTCGCAACTATCTAGTCAGAATAAAGAGACTACTGCAAAAACCTGTTCTATTTCTCATCTTGAAACGTTCTCAACTATTATACATCTCGATGAAAGAATAAATGAGTACAAAAAACATTGCTTAGCAATAGAGGTGGTCGCCAGATTTCAATTCGGCGAGACTTGAGTCCAAACTTCAAAAATATGTGCTTCCGATAAAAAAGAGAACAAGGATAAGTTTTCAGAATTTTGTTTCCAAAAAAGTATCTTGCTGTCATGCTAAAAATCTTCTTCATTAAGAAAAATGAAGGAAGGAACTACAAGAGTAAGTAGGTTTTGTCAGTATCAGAATGGTGTATGCCCCGCCTTCCTGAAAAAAGTCGTAGTGACAGAGACATGAAGGAGTTAAAGGGGAACCATCTTAATTGCTGTTTTTTGTGATGTATTATATTGGAATCCGACTACATTGCCGACTAAGAAGGCGCTAAAATTTATCCAAGATACGTGGAAGATTTGTTAGATGTGAGGATGATTGCTTAGCTAATCCTGCACGTAGCAACTAATCTATGACCTAAGTCACAGTTCACAACAAAAACATCATCAGATTAAAAATTTGGCATAGAATTGAACATAAGTTTGATCAGTTGTGAGTGTTACTCAAATTCAACTCACACTTGAATAATTTTGAACTTCAGAGTTTGAGGCTCTCTACAGTATGAATTCACGAAACTGAGGAAAGTGATCATTGGGTTTTAAGAAGCACAGCAGTAGTATTGTATCGTGTCCCGGATCCTAAGGGGGGGGTCCTTCCTAAGGGGGGGGTCCTCACGTAAAGCAAAATCCTAGGAAAGGGGTCCTTAATTTTTTGGAGGACCCCTATCCTAGGATTTTGTAAATGATCGCAAGTTCCCACCCCTAAAGTAAAAGACCCCCTCCTTAGGATCTTGTTAAGCTGAGCTCAACAACCGGGACGCGATACAATAATTCCTTCTAATTCCTTTGAAAGCGGTCCCTTTTCCCGCGATAATTAAAATTAATCGTCCTAATTCCTGAACTTTTCTTTTTTCGTCCTAGTTTCATGTGGATATCATTTCCTGGCTTTCTTTCTTTTCGTCAAAGATTTGTCATGCTATTAAAGTTTATTATTCAAAACAAGCCTAAGGATTTCACACATTTGTTTGAATTAACACTTGGTTTGTGTCTACTAGTTTATTTGCCTGAAGCTATTTATGTTAAAACAGTGATTGAGCTCAATACGAGTATTTTATTAGTTGTAAATTGGTAAAAACCAAAACATATACAAGTCGAAGTATAAAAAGGACGAAGAGTAAAAATCATCTGAAAATATATGTTTCAGACTTTAATGTTTATTGTTTTGGTTTTCTTTGCGGTGTTTTTTAGATGGTCGTTCTTCTGAAGCTTCAGATAAAATAAATGGGTTTTTTATAGGGGGACGTTCACGGACTCGGCTACTAGAAGCTTCTTCTTCTTCTTGCAGCTCTGCTTCTGAGTAGGGCCGCTGTAAAAATCCCCAATCCGGGAGTGTAAAATCGGGAGAACTGTTATCAGTTTCATTGTATGAGTTGGCCCACTCGGTGTCCATGTAAATGTCTTCTAGAAAAGCATTTTCTTCAGCGGCTTTATGGCCAAAGGGCACTGTCGAAATTCCGTCGAAAAGTAGAAAACGTTTTGAGTCGAATGGTGATAATGCAAGTTTGTTTTGTTTCACTGTCATATTGGTGTGACCTTTCGAAACTATATTATAGTTGTATACTCTCATTGTTTTTCCAGTGAATAATGTGTCCCTGAAGGTTTGGTGGACCAGTTCTCTCTGTGCACTCCGTTTAATTCCTTTGGCACTCAATTTTTGAGTGCCTTCTAAACAATAGCAAAATTATTATTCTTTTCTACAACGTTGGGGATAGCTTCATTTCACTTCAGCAACTCAATTTATACCGAACAAAATTTGATTCATTTTACCAAAAAAGAGCAGAAGACTCTAAATTATGATTAAAAAAGAGGAAACAAGAGGGAATATGTTGTCAGATAAATCAACGTTTAGGCAACATTGTATAATGTTGCCTAAATCAGCTAAATGCCCATAGTTTAATGCAACAAATTAAGGGGTGTAGGTAGGTTGGTGGTGGTATTTTTGTTCTGTAAAAGGTAGGAATGGGGGGTGGAAGGGTGGCTTAAATTTTATTTACCATTAAGGACGACCGAATATAGTTTCGGTTTTAGGGCGATGAATTCTCTGATCGGCTTCCCACCAGTCTCGTCTTTGAACTTCAGCACAACTTTCTTGTTGGTATCCTCGAACAAGAAATGGTCCTTATCGTAATTTGAAAAGTCGAAATCAGCTTTTATTTTCTCCAAGTCTCGGTAAACGTCATCAGTTTTTATGGCGTAAATAAAACTATCCGTGTCGGAGTAAAGGAGTTCCAAGTTTAGATTTGGTTTCATTTTTTGATAGTGAAACTGAAACATGAAACGCTTGGCGAGGTCTAGGATGGTCGCACCAACTATCATAGGTTTATCCCACAATATTTTTGTTACTGAAAAGCTAATTGTGGCTAATTGATCGTCAATGATTTGAAAGCTTTTCATTGTGCTCAGAGCTGTTTTTTGTAAAAGTTCTCTCTCATTCCTTACAATCTCCAGCTTCTTTCTTCCTAACTTAGACTCCATTGTCTTACCGAAAGCTGAATTAACAATTAGCTTGTAGAAGTTCTCCTGGAATTTATTTACCGCGGCTTTTCGTAGGCGGGTGTTGAGGTCGACAAAGGGTGCCATCCAGTGACTTTGGCGGAACTGAAGAACTTTTCCGAGGTGAGTTATTTTCATTCCTAGCTCATGGTACAATTTTAGGGTAAGGTAGTGCAAAACATAACCTTCTTTAGGATGCAAGGTCTGTAGAAGCTTTGGCACTTTTGGCAGTGTGGTGATTCCCAATTTTCCCAACATGTCGACTTGCTCGTTGCTCATTGCACCGATGTCCACTACTTCACGAGAGGGGGCAAGGGGGTAATCAGCAAAGAAGTCGTGAAGCTCTTCGGGTATGGTTAAATTGACTTCAACTATATAACCCCATTCTGATGTTTCGCTGGTGAGCAGTATGTCTGCCAGACTTTTTTCAACTATTGAAAAATCGTTTAAGGGCAAAGGGCAGTGTTTCATTATCCCCCCGTACAAATTGTTTGCATCAATATTGAGGATGTAGCTTGATGGTTCTGAGGGCGAAAAATCGTCGAGGTATTTATTGTTTGCTTTGTAAAATCGGCGCGCGTAAATCGACGACATGCCTCCTCGTATCATTCGCTGCACAAGGTCTAGATGTTCACGGTCCGTTAAGAGTTTCAGTTCGGGCTTACAAACTTTTAGAAAGGCGTCCCCGGAAAGGTTACTTGCCGTGAAGTAACAGGCGCAATCCAGCCCGTATGTTTGATAGCAAACTTCACGAAAAGCTTCGAAAACGGAAGCAAGCAATAGCACATCTGTAGTCAAGTACAAGTCGTGGTAATCACCAAGTGAGCCACACTTCAGTTCGGTGAAAACTTTAAGGGCATGATTGTACTCGCTTCTTGAAACACTCACATCCCCTCCTGTTAGACTATTTTTCCACATTGCTCGTGGGGGAAGGCGAGTTTCTCGGAATTTTTCGAATGAGTTGAAGTATGAGTAGGGGTAATGCCCTTTCTGTTTCAACAGACTGACTTTTTCACGTGAGTGGCCGAGTTTTTCAAAATAGTTCTCCAGCAGAAAAAACTTTTCGTTGGGCAAATTATCGACAAGTTTTGCCAACGATGCCAGCATGAACCTATACGAATCGATGAATCTCAGATTTTCGTAGAGTTTTTTGATTTTTCCGTTTTTGTCCGTGTACGTTTTTATGTAGACTGAGATTGTCAAGGATATATATTTTTCTTCAGATGCGGGTATTACGGAAAAAGTGTTTTCCGAATCGCTTTTTGCCAGCGCTTTGATTATAAAGTGTAAATCATAATTTGACAAATTATGAGCTACCACTGGAATGTAATTTGTTGTTTTTCTATTAACGTTACACTCATTGTGTGCCCAACCCAGAAACTTGTTGGTGTAATGGCAATGATCAAGTACCACTTGATCATTGTCGGAAAAATCATTCTCGCATATCCAACAAATTGTAGCATCTTCCCGTTCCTGGTCTGTTATACCAGTGAAAGTGTAATATTTCCTTTTTTCTACGTAAATTTGTCTCGCTAACGATTCAAGGGAGCTAATTAGCTCTTCCATCACATTCGGTCCTCTTTTAAGCTCAAACTTTAACAGGTCTTTTTTCCCAAATTCGATTACTGCTAACGCGTAGCCGCACGGTTGATGGATTTCAATTGTTTGCGTGCTAGATTTTCGCGGATCAGGTTGCGGTCCGTATACTGGTAAGAGCAGTGACTCCAAATCAAAGTAGATTACTCTGGGTACGTACCAACGAGCTGTTAAGTTTTTGAACTTGTGGTCATCTTTTCCCGGCTTGGGCATTGTTATGACGACATCTTCGTCTTGGTAGCACAGTTCTTGATGTCTTCTCAAAGTTTCGAATGAAGCGCATGTGTGGAAACATTTGCGACAAATCTCAGATTGAAATCGGTGCACTTTGTGCCGCACGTACTCGACCAGTTTCTGGAGATCACTTATCAACACATAGTGATATTTTGATCCATCTGTCAGCAGCAACAAGTCCACAATCAGGCTAGTAGTGAATCTGCTCGATACTCTTATGGGCAACAATTCGCCATCGTTGTACCTGAACAGAAAAATAATTTTTATACCTAGGTTTGAAATGAAATAAAAAGGGTGTTTGAATAGGTGAAGAACATTATTGAAGGAATTTTAAAATTTTTAGAAGGAAATTAGAATTTGCTTACCGGAAGACGTTGATTTGACAATTGTTCAACTTTTCAAATCTGTCCATATCCATCAGACCCATTGGCATTTCGTATTCCCCATTGATTTTCACAATTCCTTCTTTGTCGAGATTGTAGGTTGAGACTTTGTTTTTCTCCAGCCACCGTCTAGATGTGGGGTAGAGGGCCGGCTCATTCACATTGTGATATGCGGCAACAAAGGAGTAGAGAAAGCAACGGTCATCATCTTTAGTGTTGATATTTGTGAGCAGAGTAGATGCTGCGCTGAGTGCATCAGGTAGCTCGAGGTAGGATCCTGCTCTTATTGGTGAGAAGGCCGCGAAACTGATTTGCAATTTTTCAATTCTGTCAATAATCCATCCGCTACCATGAGAAGAGAACGAATTGACTTGGTTGACCATATGTTCAATCAGTTCCAAGAATTGAACCCCAGCTATTCCCTCGAAGTACACTGTCAATGTCTTAGTGTTCAGAAACAGCATGGTCCTTTCGAAGTTTCCACTGTCCCCGTCTTGCACAGTGGGAATTTTGATCATTCCCACTTCCACATGGAATTGCACCTTGTTCGGACCCTCTTTGACCCTTTCCAGTATAAGAGCATCTATTTCCTCCTTGTTTTGCATCATGACTTGAAGCAAATCCATTTCTTTTTCACCAACTTTGAGATCGTATCGACGCAATTTGCCTCTGAACGCGCTTTCCGTTGGGGCAGCGGAAGACGTCGTCTCAATGCCGTCCCAAACAGGCAATGCGTGCTTCTTCAGCAAGTGTTGTCCATAGCTTTCCGCGGTGAGAAATATTGTATGGCAATAGATACAATGACTATTCGAAGTCATGTCATGTACCAGCTCGACGTGCTCTCGGGCTTCCGACAAACTCTCGAATGACTCTAGACACTCATCGCAAACAGTTTGAGGAGGAGGGGGAGGAAGGATCTTGTGAACTTTTTGCTCATGTCTTCTCAAGTTCCTTTTAGAGCTCAGTATTTTTCCGCACTGCTGGCAAGGAACAGGTGTCGCGATAGAAGTAGAGTTCGGCATTGTTTGTTGAAGTTACTGAAGTAATTCAGGAAAATTTCAAGAAAATTTAGGAGAATTTCAAGTAGAACTGGTTATGGAAAAGCAAAAGCGAGAAGTGACTAGCACCAAAAAACTTTGCGGGTAAGGGCAAGTAGAAGCCATTAACGAGAGTTATACTTCGCCGTCTTGGCAATAAGTCTTTTCCTTTCCAAAAACAGGGTTTATTCTAGCTTTAAGCTCTATATGTCTCATCACTCTGCTCAAGTGGAGGGGTTTTGTATACTAAAAACTGATTCATTTACAGCCTCAAACTTTTGCTGTTAATTTTAAGGGTTAGCGATAAAATTTTGGCTTTTTTAGGCGACTGGTTTAGACTTTCAATTAACATTTCAGCACTAAATTACAAAATTTAATGCTTAGAATGATTCAGATAGAGCCTAAAACTTTTTCTGACTAATTTTAACCGTGAAACAGTAATTTCCTAATGATTTCAAGCCCACTTCTTGGTTTGCGTAAATAGGTATAATAAAAAGTAGATTTATGAGATAAAAGTATTCAGAAAGTAAAGCCCTCAACTAACTAATTAAGTTGAAAAAATAGTAAACTTAAAAAATGAAAATTTTGCAAATTTGACACCTTGATAGTTACCGATGCATGATAAGCATAGATTGTCATTTGAATGTGTAAAAGATATCGGAATCAAAGTTTCCTTCATGTCATTCGGTGTCCCGTGAAACATTTCATATCATGTCCTTCGAAATATTAAGGCATGGCCGTTTGGTTTAAGGGGCAATAGCTAACCCGGCGTTGCTCGTCGCTACGCTCCTCGGGAACGCCTCCCGTTCTGTAATTTCAAGTGAAATTTTTTTTTTCAAAATAAAGGAAAACCTCAAACTTTTTATGTTGTGAAAAAAGGAAAAGTAATGTTTAAAAAAGTGTCTTTTAAATCTATCAACAAAAAAACCAGTAAGTTTTGTGGGACCTCGAGCACAGTTCTACTGGTCAAGTTCGAAATTTAAAAAACATAATTTTTTAACTTCTTTTTTCCTTCATTTTTAGCTTGAATTATTCGTTCGTTTTAAATTCAAGTGAATGTGGTTTGAAATTTTTAGGAGCTATCTGATACGTAATTAGGACAAGCGTAGAAATTCAAAAAAAAAACAATTATAACCCAATCAATGAGAGTAGACGCCTGAAAAGTTGTGATTTTTTGAGAAAATCTGATTTTTGTGAAAATATTGAAAAAAAAAATTGGGAAAAAATTTTTTTTCTCTCCAAATCCATTGAAACTACCCTCAATCAATTTGCCATGAATTTCTGAGCAGGGTTAAGGGTCATGTTCATTTTTCGAAAAAAAAAACATAATTTTTTTTTTTCACATTTTTACCAAAAAATTGTCCGTTTTTCACCCAAAACATGTATATGAATGTAATATAATGCAGATTTATGGCTTAAAACACTCTCTGTTACTTTGCGTAAGACCTGGCTAACCCCACCGGGCACAAAGTATGATGAGAGAGAGAGGACAGAGAGTGTTTGATAAAAAAGCCAAATAAATATGGTTGGACTACCAACAAGAAAATGTTGGACCCTTCCATATTTATCTTTCTTTTGAAAAGAAAGCAATATCCCGAAAAGGATATTCCAAATGGGGTTCACTAGTGAGCAAGTGTATTTATCTCTCTCTCTCTCTCTCTCTCTCTCTCATTCTTTCTCAAACAACAATTTTAGCGTAAAATTATTCTCGATTTCTGATTTTTTTCTAGTTTTTCTCTAAGATTTTGCTGAAAACTTTACGGGGCAAACTTTAATTGATCTATTAAGCAAAATAAAAACTGAGACAAAAAATATACACACAGTAATGTTAAAACAGCTTAGAAGTCAAATCAAACAAAAATGAAAATATAAAACCTTGGAATAATATTTGAAACAAAAGAAGGAAAGTTTTTTGTTTAAGTTATTAGAAACCTCGAAACTGTAGTTTTCTCTTTTTTGGCGCATAGCAAGCTGCATTTGGAGGAGTGCCTTGAATGAGATCTGGGGTGACTAGATCAATTGTCTCCGCACTAGATGAAACCCGAGCATCCGAATAGGAAGTTGATTGTTCTGGAGTTGAAACTGGTCCCCTAACAAACGACTCGGGAGACATTGCTGTCGGAATATCCCAGTACGCTTCGCGCTCTGCATAGTCACGAATACATCCCTCCTGATTTTCATACAACGGCATTGACTCGCAGTCATACGCGAAGAGAATTTTTCTTGGAGACTGCTCGAGCGAGGTTGTGTCGTTTATCTCCGTCTTTTCTAATGCCGGATAGCTCTCGTGAATAGTGCAACTCTCGTACATTCGTTTTCGATTCTGTCTAAGTAGATCGATGTGATCAAGGAGGTAGTTTGGTAGCATGATATGACTTTTTGTAGTCCATTCCTCGTTTTGATTCTCGTCGTTTTTTCGGGGAGCCAAGTCATTGAACGGACTTGCTGTAGACGGAGAGACTCTCTCTTTCTGTTGATGGATGACTGCAATCGACTCTCTCGTGTATGTTTGGTAGATAATGGTTCTTTCTCGATCAGACACTGAGATTATTTGTAAAGGACTAGTCATGACTTGAAGAGGTTTAAAGTTTTGTTAAAATGAAATGACTGAACTACCGAAATGAAATTGAGAGAATGAAAAGTATGAAAAGTTTATTAATGAAAATGAGATCAGGAAAGGGGTGGCATAGTTCAATTAGGTCAAAGCTAATAACTTTTTAGGCGAGGCTATCAAATTTTATTCATTCTTTTAAGCATGACGCCTGAGGTCATGTTAGGAATGAATGTGAAAACCCGATTTTTTAGATTTATGTGACAGCTTTATTATAGTGGTTACGGGCGAAAGCACTCAAAATCAAGTTTTCATGATAGTTTGCCAGACATTCATTGTTATGCTGTTAGAAATTCATTACCATGATTCATAACAGTCATTAAAATAACCGTCACAATAAATAACACTAGAAGATTTTTAGACAATAGCCGGGGGAAAAAGTAACTAAATACCCATATAAAAAGAGGTTTATCGTTAAAGAAATTATATCCTTGGTGATTAAGTCTTATCAATATGGCTTAGGGCGCTCGTAAACTTTATCACCTAAATTTTTACTTTGGGAGCGCATGATCTGTCTCGTATACTGTGATCAGTCATTCTTCAACGTTCCACACTAAAAACCAGTTGGTTGTTATTCATTTATAATGTACGCTTCTCTTGACACGGATGTAGACTATTTCGATGATTTTAGGGATATATCTTCGAATGATAAACGTTTAGTAAGAGTCGGTGCAAAAACATTCGCACAGACCGGTACTTACATAACTATCAAATTGTACAAAAAAGACGAAGAGGGAACTTTTAAGTATCGACAAGGAATAACTTTGTCAACTGGTGAATTCGAGTCCTTGGCGGACAATTACACAAAAATTAAAAGGTTGACGAAAGCAAAAAACTGCGACGTGACTGAAAAACTTAGAAAAAAGCGAAACAAATCTAAAAAATCTTCATGCTCTGAAAAGGAATGCGAAAGTGAAAACGATGATAACTGTCGGGTTGTGTAACATTATCAACTCGTTATTCGATTGAAACTTCAAAGCAATGGTTGAAGCAATGTATGAGCAATCCCCTGATTATTTCAAACAATTCCGTAAAAATTACAAATTTTTCATCCTGAATCATGAACCCAACTTTTCAGGCTTCGCTTCAAAAGCAAATTTTGCAGTATCCTCCCATTCGAATAAATTAGATTTTTGCAACCATTCGATTGACAACGAAAAACATTATCATGTGCTGGTCGAATTTACGAAAGAGTCTACCGATTTACTTAACAAGATGACTTCAAAAGCCTTCGTTGTTCCTTGTCTTCTCTCTACATTCAAATATTTAATTTTGGGTTGCTCCAACTATGAATTGTCTGGCCCTCTGATGGAAAAACTGAAAATAGCTGTGAATTATAACTCTATCAACAACTTAGATGTTAGTGGTGTTCCAGTTCGCAGACGATTGCCTCAAGTTTGCTTCGGCTCGCAGACTAAATCTGTTCAAACTCAAACTGACCTGATTACTAACGTAACAATTGAACGCTTTACTAATATTTTGAATGGTGAAAACGCTGCTGAGTTTTCTAAAATAATTGACATAATTTTAAGTGGGTATGGTTGTATGGAAATTGATTCAAACACTTTGTTTGTGAAATTTATCATGGAGAAGAAATTCAAGTTTTAAATATTGGTTTTCTTTCGCTCTTGTATACCAAAAAAAAAAAAAAAAAATTGTTACTACACAAGCGGGAGGCGTTCCCGAGGAGCGTAGCGACGAGCAACGCCGGGTTAGCTATTGCCCCTTAAACCAAACGGCCATGCCTTAATAATTCGAAGGACTTGATATGAAACTTTTCGCGGTTCACATAAACTTGCAGAAAAAAACTTTGTTGTTAATAAGAATGAATTAAAAAAAAAAAAAAACGAATTTATAAATTTTACAAAAACATCAATAAATTAATTTAGAATAACATATGTTTGGCAAATCTTATCAAATCATGATCATTAAGTTTGAAACCTATTGGAAATTTGTTTGTAATTATAACATGAGCAACATAAATACAATAAAGTCCGCATAACACTGAATCAGCTGATTGTATTGGTTTTTTCAACAGTAGCTGATTTCCCTCGTGAATTGTTCGTCGCATATTCTTGTACACGAGGGGATAATCACATAATCGTTTACCTAGAGGATCTGCGAAGAATATCTGTCCTCCAGCTTGAGCAAAAAGCAACCAGTGGGTTCCAGGTTGATCCGATGGTGAGGCATTCATAATCATGAACGTATTATCGTTTTTCAGTACTGAAGAGCATGGCAAATCTGCCGGAAAAACACCTCTAAAGCGATGTTTCAAATGTTTACAACGGTTAATAATTTCTACTAGTTGAAGATTATCCATGTCTATCTTAGGTCATAAGAGTGTTTTTGGTAATTTTTCTATCTGAACGCACATAAACTGTTGATGCACGCTCTCCCATAAACAATAACTCGACGTTATTAGCGAGACCTGCGTCAAACTTGAGTTCGAGCGAAATAGTGCAATTGGTCAATTCAGGATGAATAAAATCGTGTGAAGCCTCCTGAGTAGACGTGAGATCAAAAGCCATAATATAATGATTATCATAATTAGCGAGACTGATTCCATGACTAGTGTTTAAAACAAAATCAAGAGCCTCAAGCGTATTGTAATAAATTCTTTTATTGTCTGATGTTGAGATGGGAGTTCCGGCAATGGGTAGACCGTTTCTGTAAACAATGATCTCATTCAACCCAAATTTCTGGTAATGAAAAGGGTTTGTTCTATTAGTACCCAAATATGCTTCGTTTATGCTCATTGCTACTATCATTCTTCGAACAGGTTCTTTTGCAAAAACATCCTCTTGTCGCCAGCTTTGTACTCCTGCAGTTGCGAGAAACGTTTTTGGTACTACTTCGATGTAATTGTAAATTGCCGGGTTCTTCAACAAAGTTTTTTCTATTGATGAGAGAACATAGTCAGTCACAGTCATCTTTCTGACATAGAGGTTAGCTTCGATTATTTGGACCTTGTAGTGTTTAGCTGCATCTTCAGATATGACAACAAAATCATTAGGAGAACGTCTAAGAGACAATCTTATTGTCACACCGCTAAGTAGATGCTTGTCACACGACAAAAAATCGCAAGCAATTTTACCAAATAGCTTCAGCTCGCTCGAGGCCGCAACGAGACCTTTACGCTCCGTAACATCATCAGCTCTCCTTCCAGCACCGTCAATGGCTGATGGATTTTCTTCATAATAATAACCTTGACAAGCCAACCATGTTTTCTTGGCATCATTACCGTATGAAAACTCGGTCTCAATAAAGCTTTTATGGGCAAAATTAGCATTGGTAGTTGATATTTTTTCACCATTCAGAGACAGTGTACACTCAGAAAATAATGAAGATAAAGGATTGTTAACAAAATACGGCGTATCTCTATTTGCCGCCTCTGTAGCATGTGTTCGAAGCACGTTTCCATTGCTTCGAACAATTCGTGCAACTATTTCCAAACGAGTACGTTGAAGATCGATGAAATTATTTCTGTCGCCGAGTACTTCAAACTCTAGCATAGGACCATCAGGGGAGTAGGAAGGTCCAATTTTTTGGGTGAATGCATTTTCAAAAGTGACAAGCAAAGGCGGTTTCTCAAATAAGTCCAAGGAGCTGTGAGTTGCTTCACTCGGGATTAAATTAGAAATCATTTTTAACCCTTGTAAAGAAATCGGAGCGACTTCTCTGTGCAGTTCGTTTTCTGGGAATGACGCGTCTCGTTTTTCGTTTAAACGCCGTCGTTCTTTTCGGATGACTTTTCCGAGATCTACTTCCTCCTCCTACTTGCTTTTTGATTGTTTTTCTAACGGTGCTTTTGAGTGCCTGCTTAGGACTTTTTCTTTTTGTTGCAACTTCTATCAGTTCTGGAGCTGCCTGAAGAAGTAGTTCTTTTCCGATTTTTTTAGCCGCGGGTATCACAAATTTTCGAGCCAGTGGAAGTGCGACTCTTCCTATTCCCAAGGCTAATGCACCGAAGCCACTGCCTCGTTGTCTATAATGCCCCGAGAAATGTGGTAGGTTTGCTTGGTTGTGGTAATATGAATCCATTTTGATCAATTGCTAAACTTTTGAAATTTCAAAGTCAGAACAACTTTTCCCCCTCCAGCGAAAGGAACAAGTCCTCCAGTTTCTGTGCGCAAGTTCACAGAAATATTGGAAATATTATTGACCAAAAGTTTTTTAAAATCCAAATTACTAAACACTTTACGATGATTCGGTTCAATTGTACATGCGTAACCGTTTTTCACTCGACGATTTGTATCAATGACTCGTAAAAGGGGTGCTTTTGTGTCTCCGACTATTTGATAATGAATTATGTCCAGATAAATAAACATAAGCTGAGTACCAGCGCATACATCAACGGGATAGTCAGCAATAAGATCTTGGGTAGAGAATGTGCTATGTTTCGTGCTTCCTTGTTTGTAACCTATATGATAACCAGTTCCATCTCTGACGCCTTTGAATCCAAGTAGACTAGGAATTTGCGGGCTTGAAAAAGTTATACCTTCCCAATAATGCAGCCATAAGGAAAGATGTTTGGTTATTGGATCTATTACGTAATCCAATTTCTCTAATTCTGTCTTTCGACGAATCTCGTCCAGTATTTGATCAATGCTCGTATATTCTCCTTTTGTTAAGTTTGCTGTTTCTCCAAGGTAAGGTCTGGAGATCTTGTCTTTCTCAACTTTCATGCTTGCTATAACCCGATCTTTTTTGTAGTACACAATGTTGTTGTCAGTTACGTTGTTTATCTGAGTAGGGAAGGTAATTTCTGTAACTGCTACTCTCCATTCACCTTGCAAATTTATTTCTTCACTCAGGAGATTTTTGAAGTTGGCCAGAGTGTTATCCTTAAAAACGTTCATTGATGCAGATGAAACTAGGGTAATTGTGAAGGAAGGGGGAACATTATGGGTGAAAAGACTGTCGGAAGTGCCCTCAGTCATGATTGTCCTTCTCCAGAACGCGAATCAGTTCAGACTCGTAAAATTTTCCCTCAATCGGTTCTCTGTTAGAATCAATCAAATTGTATGTTGGAGGATTTCGTGTTGGTATGTCAAAAACTTCAAACACTTCATCGGTGAACGATTGTTTGTAACCCTTGCGAAAACGTATGTCTACTTTGGCAAGTCTAACATAATCACCAACATAAAGCTTTGGACGTCGAACTAACTTCAAAGACTGTTCTGCTCTTAATGAAATCAGGCGAGGAACATCTTTTTTAGTTACTTTATTTGGTGCAAGATTTGTGACACGATTTGTTCTCGAATTAATTGCATTGACAAAATCTTGCAATTTGTCAATGTATGAGTAAGTCCATTTATCCTCCAAGTACTTATAAATAAGATTTTTCAAGGAACGGATATTTCTCTCAGCGAATGCGGACTTTTTCTCGCTCTCTGTGCTATATGTGTTTATGCCTTTCTTTTTACATAATGCTTCGAAGGACCCTTTAAACTCTGTGCCCTTGTCCACCCATACTTTTTCCGGTTGTTTTGTCGTTATCATTAGTTTGAACGCTTCTGCTGTTGTAGTAGCATACTTTGATTTCAAGGGTTGCACTCTGAGATAGCGGGACATGCAGTCAACTGCAACAAGCAGATACTTAACATCATGGTTGTACTGGGCAAGTTTATCAACAAAGGCCAGATCTAATGACCAGATTTCGTCGATATCGTAAACTATGACCTTGAGTCGCGGCGTTTTTCGGATCACAGTTCGATATTTTGTGTAAGCAGGTTCAGTATGAAGGAAATGTTTAACTTTCTTTCGCGACAAATTGCTTGCTTTTATCAAGTTGTTCACACTACCAAATAACGCGGGACCTTTGTCACTGTATTTAGTTTTCAACAATTTTTCTTCAATCTTGGTAATTTTCCCATTGTTTTGTTTGCGCCTTCGTCTTTTCTGACGTTGGAGAATCTGAATCGTTATGGGGCGTTCCGTATGAGTCAGAGCCTTCTTCTGACTCTTTTTCACGTTTTTGGTTTTGGGTTTTTCTATTACCGCTGAGACTTTTTCGTTTGTGTTTTTTACTTCTCTTAAGGTTTGCACTACTTTTTTCCTGCCAAGTGGGCGATGTTGAGCGGGTTCTTGAGGGTCCGGGTTCTCGTTTCTCTTGAGCGTTAAAAGACGCTGACTGAACCGCGTGTTTGGCATTTCGATTTATTACCAGGTTTTCATTCAAGTTGAGAGCAGTTAAAATGTTAATGAACGCCGGATTGTGTAGTTTTTTCGTTGGTTGTTGTATGTCGTATAAAAATATTGTAGCTTTAAGTCCTGTTGGTACTTTATCTACATATATCACCTCATTGTCATGGTTTATGGTTACTCTTTCTGAATTTTCTATAATTTCAAGTACGGTTTTTGTCTTCTAAAACTTGTAACTGTCCTAAAATGCTTTCGGTCTGTCTATTGTGTTTCTCTTCTAGTTTTTCGTCTTTAACACGTTCGACCGGTACTTCTTCATCGTCCGTTAACAGTTTAAGCTGTTCTTGTTGGGGCTCAACATTATCCGTAAATGTTTCCTTCGTTGCAGTAGTCTTACTAGTTTGTGGAGGTAATTGGGGTCTAAGCCGGTTAAGATAGGACAGTTGAGCATTTTTATGTTTAATATTATTATCATGAAGAACACGTGCAGCATGTGGCTGCTCTTTAACATATAAATGTTTCGGAATTAGAATGAATTCTTCAGCAGTCATCATTAAGTTGTGAGGTACTTGTAACAAAAATAAAGTATTTGTCGAACTAAATGGAAGCCTTCTTTACTCAAAATAATCGCACGTTTTTTGACAACACTGGTTTTTGGAGTTAATAAGTATTTGTATGCTGTCTCGAATCGTTCGATGTTTGCGATTTTAACGGGTACGTTTCCATTGACTACATTGAGCAAACATTCACAAACAAGTGTTATGATCTCACGATTTGAAGTTTTTCTAATTAATCTTCTTAGCTGGTCAGGTTTCAGTTGTACCATATGCCGCAGAATAGATAAGTTTTTCTTTTTCATTTGTGATTGGAGTAGTTTCTGCTTCAGATAAGGGTAAATAAAAAACTGTTGGCCCAGGTGGTGTGATATTTGAACAATATCTCAAACAATCTGATGTACGGGGGTCCAAGTCGATTAGAAGATGTCCAAAAGAGTCTCTGGTAGCTAATTCGTAACAGTTTCTCAAAAATTTTGATACATTCAATTGTCTTCCTAATAGATCTAGTTGCTGAACGTCGCGAGGCGATTTGAACAGAATGATGTGTGAAGTGTTCAAATCAATCGTACGCGACCATCGACTTTGTTGAAACAAGTTATGCTTAACATATATTACATCTATCCCTCTATGTCTACCCGCTGTCGCTAACCTAACAAATTCCTTGTCATTATAGATGTCTTCACATGAATCATCGAAAACTAGAAGAACATTTTCTAATTTTCTCACAGATTCGAATCCGTCGAATTTCATGAACTCCATATTCACTTCGCGAGAAGACACTTTTTCTGAGAATGCAGGTTGCATCTCTTTGTAAAGATATAGAACGGTTCCAAATTTAGGGTAAAAAGTATTTCCCATCAGAAGTTTCAAAATTAACTCAGTTTTCCCGGATCCTGAAGGTCCCACTATCGCCATAAAAATTCTTGTCGAAGTATCAATCACTTTATTCATATTCTTGGGTTTGGTAGTACGTAACCAACCAAGCCTGATAAAATCGAGAACCAAACTGACGTTTCTTTGCAACTTAATTTAGTGAAAGAAAGTTTGAGAATGCAGAAAGTTAGTAAAATTAGAATTACTACCATTTGCGCAACAAAAACTACTTCAGACCTTGGCAAAGTTACATTGTTACAAAACTTCCATGATTTTTTTTCACTGTTTGTCTCGTTATAAACAAACTCTGTTACTAATGTTGCGTCAGGTTCATCTACTGCTGTTGTTGCTTCTGACATTTGAGAAACTATTTATTCTACAGACTGCGTTAGACTTTTTCTCTCTGCGAATGAAGCTTGTAAAAAATTAAATTACTTTTGAGAACAGTAAAAAATTTCATAACGTGTGAAATCTCTATCATTTATGTCATGCATTTCTAAAACAAAGTTTGCTGGGATATTTGCGGTTTTTTTGTAGTACATTATTTTCTTCACAGTATCCTCTTTCACAATCGTCTTAATCTCATCTGGCAATTCACTGCTGTTTAGATCCATCTGAACTCCTGGCTGACGTTTGGGTACTAAGACTAGTTCGGGAAGACATACTCCTCGCTTGCTGGCTAACATTTCTGATAAACTTGAATCTCTGGAAGTATACAAATTGATCAATAACTGGAAAAAACCTCTTCAACGTAGACAACTCTTCTTCGGAAATTATTATTTGCTCCTTCCTCTGAACAATTTGGCCACTGCAATCAATACGCTCTATTCTCGTTAATGAAATTTTAATATCACCCTCTGGAGTCATCCACGCACAAAGCATTGAATTTTGTGATAGGTATGTCTCCACTTTCGCTGATCTCTCGCTGTTGTTCATTTTTCAACCAATCATAAAAAACCTTGGTTTTCTTCAAGGCACAATGATTCCTGGAGTTGTAATGTGGAATATGTTTATTGCAACTTGGATAATTTTTAAAATATAAGTTTTCAACCCGAGGACAGCCCAAATCATCTAGGTTTTCAATCTTTCGGTCCAAGTACTTGGCCAAAAATTCTGTCTTTTCTTTTCCTTTAGCGTAAAAAACGGCACCAGGATTTCTCAGCACAAAACTCTGAAGTATTTGATTCAAGTTTATATAAAGATAATCACCGTTTTCCCAATGGAGACCGTGTAAATAATTAGTTAACCAGTTGTAAGCTTTTTGTTCAAGCTTTGGTAGTATATTGAAATTCACTGGAGGTAGGAAAATGAGTCGATCGCTGTAGTCTGAAGTTGTTATTGCTAATTCTTTAACCACAAAGGCGTTTTTCTTGTAACGAAAGCCTTCCACGTCAAGCACAACTGATCTCTCGCCTAGCATTCTAGTAAATGATAAACTTCTGGTTTTTTCAACTTAATGAAAAGGCAGAACGCTATTCCACTCAAATGTCCCAATAAGCTGTTGTTACAGTTCCAGGGCAACATGTAACAGTACGTGGGACCCTGTTGATAAAATTCGTGTATAAATCCGGCCGCATCGTGCAAAATAGCGTGCAATCGTAAAATTTTGGAATTTTTCAAATATTTGTCCAAGGAAGAGTTATCAATACCAATCAAGCCACCATAAGGTCTCAACTTAATTAAAATGTCGTAGTTAAGGTTATCAGAACTAACAAAAAACAGAGAACATGCAGCTAGAAAATAGTTGCGTCGGTTAGAATTATCAGGATAAGTTTGTTTCAAAGACGTATAAATTTCGTGAATTATTTTCAAATCAATAGGAGTTACTCTGCTTTTTTGCAATTTCATTATTTATTTTTTCCAACACCTCTCCAACCTGCTGAATTTCAAGCCAGTGGAAATAAAAGTGACCTTGCAAATACCATTTAGACTCATTAAGATAACGGTGGTAAATAATTAAATAAACCACCGGAAGTTTTTTGTATTTTGATAGCTTGTTGAAACATAGACGGATTTTTCTCTCCAAGTCTTTATCAACCCATAATGAGTTAAAGTCAAACGAATAGTCGAAAACGTTTTCATAATCAGCAATATTCAAATCGCTCACAGTGCCATACTTTTGTTTTGTAGAAATGCACCAAGAGATTTGTTGAAGCTCACTCAAATAAAATTGTTCTTTGAAAATCAACTCGTATTCTTTCTTTGAAATTTCCTTTGCCCTTTCGAGGAAGACGACGTAGCGTTCATTACATAATTTGAAAAATGAGTTTTTTTCTGCGGTTGAAAACACTCTTAATTGTAAATGTTCATTATCAATATCTTCAGTACACCAAGTTCCCTCTAATTTCATTTTTCTTATTTCAAAATTTGACAATTTTATCATTTGGTATATTTTGCCCAGAAACGGCCGCCGCCTTTTGAGAGTAATTTCAATTTACTGCCTTTTCACCATAAAATTTAGGTCAAGTTAAGGAATTAGTTTACTGCTGCCAACAGTTAAGCTACGCTGCCAAAATGGCCGGCGAATTTTTATTATATACCATAAAAGTCAATTCCCCGTTCACTAACAAATTTCAACTAGGTCGAAAGTTCATTTACCCTAAACAAGCATAACAATTAATATGATTCATATAATTAATCAGGACCAATAATTGGGACCCCAAAATTTGGAATTAGAAAGATTTTTGTATCGTGTCCCTTGTTGTTAAGCTAAACTTAGCAAGATCCTAAGTAGGGGGTCTTCTGCTTTTTGGGTGGAAAATCTCTTTCGTTTACAAAATCCTAGGATGAGGGTCCTCCAAAAAATTATTTTGCTTTACGTGAGGACCCCCCCTTAGGAAGGACCCCCCCTTAGGATCCGGGACACGATACAATACTACTACCGAGCTCTCGCTTTCCTTCTCTTCATTCCCTTCATTGATTGCGCCATCGTCAGTTGATTGATAACTGTTCTCCGATTTCACAAGCTGTTCCTTCATGTAATCGATTAAATAGTCCATGCCGGTTCCGACCGCAATCAGCAACGCGATGATTCCAAAAACGAAACAAGCCAGTCCAAAAGTGAAATCAAACTCACCATTGTCAGTGCTATATATAGCTACAACACTTATGTCATCTTTCAAATTTTTGTCATTATTTATGAGTCTATCAGCGATTACTTTGACATCTTGGTCAGAGCACCTTTGAGGAAAACAGACTCCGTAAGTAAACAATGGGTGCATCGTTCTGTTCCAAACCTCCACTGAGATCTTCATTTGAATCAGCCTTTGTTCATGTGGAAGCAACTGAACATCACGGCATTCACTGGCGCGACCGAGCCACTGCCGAGTGCCCTGAAGGATTCCTGCATTTGGTTTGCCCCACGCATCGAACACTTTCAGAGCATCTACATTCCTTTTACTGTAGTGTTCTGCTATCAACAGATTGTCACCTTTGCACTTGCCCGAAATGTTCATCTTGCTTTGATCGAGATGTAGAAATGTAGAAATCAATTCCACGGCGTCGAAGTTTTCCAGGACATCGAATGCTTCCGCCTCGACTGACAGCAACTCGATCGAAGTGGCGCCAACAATAGTCAAAAAAGGGAAAACAAGGAATATCTTCATAACACTCATTATACTTATAGAGTACCAACAAATCATAAGAGACTGATTGCTAGATGCTACATCTGCTTGTTTACAGGGCTATTGGAACGAAAATACTTTAGATGGAGGTACGTTAGCGAAGGTGTTTTGTAATAGAGACTGGTCAATATTTGATTCTCATGAGTTTTGATATTTCATTTTACTTTATTCACATTGAATGCCTTTCC
>NC_087068.1:45297589-45319226 GCF_963678635.1 Symsagittifera roscoffensis
TATTAATCATGGAACTCCGGTGCGGATTTTCTAGATTATTTTCAAAAAAAACAAGGTTTAAACCTGATGCAGTCTTGGGATCAATTTTTTATCCCTCATTTTTTTTAATTTCAATGAAATTTCTTCTGCCAAAAAAGTTTGTTTACTTATTTCTCTTTTTGGTTGGAAAAAATAGAGAAAATAAAATAATAAATGGGAAGTAACAACAAATTCCCACATTTAGGGTCTTCATGGTGGTGTTATTTATTATTTGTTATTTTACCCCCCGATTATTTTGTCCCAAACCATCGTGTCCTACTCCAACTTGTCCCACAAGACAACTTGTCAATACCATCTTGTCTCAGATGTTAAATAAACAAAAAAATTGCCCCAGTTTCTTTGATATTCTCGTAAATTAGAGTGCCTGCTTAAACACGAAAGATTTTTGCTGATCATTGAAAAATTGCAGAGTCATTACAGCAAGTGCTAATTGGAAATGAATTCAAGGCATGCATGAACAAATGGAAAACCTCAACGAGTGACTGCTGATTTTTCAAGCTCGTTTAACGTAGATGTTAAAGCGCAGCATCCTTAGACAAAATTCCAAGAGTTCAAACTCGGAGAAGTCGAAAACTTGAATATGGTATCATGAAATTGAAAAAAGCGGGTACTTCCCCAACCCAAGGCCCCTCAGACTTGGTAGCCCAGGATGAGGGAGGGCGAGGTGCGGGAAAGAGCAAAATTGTTGCAGTAGTCGCCTCTATCACCTGCCAAAAGATGGGCTCTCTACGCTGGCTAAAATAAAAAATGTGATGATGCTTTTTAAAACTCAATTAAAAAAACAACAAAATGCCAAACTTTTTGATTAATTTATTCAGACACTTTAAAAATTACGAAAAATCAAATGAGCTAGTGCAGATAAAGATTCAACAACATGATCTTTGTTAAAGTTACTACTTTGTTTTCAGTTTCTGCGTGGACATCGGATCAGTTTTTTTTACCCTGGTTCTGAGTCCCTTAAAGCCTTCAAATTCTTAAATTTCTGAGTAATGAGCTGGTTCGGCTCAAATTTTCCAGGGCTACCCTAGATATCAATTTTTGGTAGGTACTGTTTTTGGTAGATACCAGTTCTTCTACAGCGTTTACCGCGAGCACTTATTATATACGTAAAATTTTTGCTTTTCGGTGAAACTGTGACCGTCAATAATGAACTTTCGTTGGTTTCGTTGATATTTTCCCCACGCAAATTGACTCATAGTAATTTTTGGGCGCGTTCGAAGAAGATAGATTTAAGCAATGACAAAACAATGAGTAAACAAATTTTACAGCGTTTTGTTCTGTTTCAAAAACGTTTATTGCAGATTTATGTCGAAAGTTTGCGTTTATTTGGCAAAAATAATGGCTTAGTTGATTTTTGAGGCTGAACCTGAACCATTTTGAAATAGTTTCCCTTCTTATCTCGAACCAAATTGAATATACCATTAGGACTTGCTGATCCTAATAACTGCTCGACTCGAACATCAAATAACTAACTAGAAGTGTTGATGCGGGAAAAACGCCATGGAATAAGTTAGCATAGTGCAAGGTTTTTTTTACCTGGTGCGTTTAGTATATGGCAAGTTGGCATAGGGTCATTTGTACTGAGGCAAACAGTCCTGAAACCGGTGATATTACGTTTTAACGAGGTTGGGCGGTTGCATTGTAGCGCAAATAGTTCTAACTACAGTAACCCATATAATTTTTTTAGTTTAATTTTTTTTGGTACGTGTGAAGTGTTTTATTAAGCCATAGAGCATGAGGTGATCCTATCATTTCAGAGTTTTTTTCAAAGTGTACTGTAGCTAAATAATTGATCCAAGCAATGCATGCTACGAAATGTAACTTCGAACTTTGACCTTAAAAAATACTTCAGACGCCTTTAAGACCAGTCACAACAGCAATTGTATAGCCCTGATACAAGAAATTTTGTTTAAAAGAGATTTACTCTATGCTTATTTATTTTTTACCCACGGAGATACAAAAGCATTTGTCACACTCCCGATATTCTTTTTTGAACTCAATGATGGCAACCCGGGTCGAGGTCCCGCTCAAAAACCGCTCAAGATTTGAGCGGTTTGAGCGGTTTTCCAGCAAGATTTGAGCGGTTTGAGCGGTTTGGTTGGTTTTTTTGGAAAAACCGCTCAAACCAATCAAATCTTGCTTAAAAAACCGCTCAAAAACCGCTCAATTCTTGCGGTGATTTTTGAACAATTTTTCAAGCAAGATTTGAGCGGTTTTTTAGCGGTTTTTGAGCGGTCTTCCCGGGTCGAGGTCCCAGACTCATGTCCATACTTTCGCGACCGAAAAACTAAGGCGCGATAGCCTTAGTTTTTCGGTTCCCAAACATCCCCCCAAACAGACGAGGGGTCCGAGACTGAACGATGACGACAATGAGTGTGTGCGGTCGTTGTGTGCTAATCTGAAGGCCAATGATTTCAGAGAGAGGGAGGGAGGGATACATACTCTAGTGGAGTTGTCTGGAGATAGACCGGACTTGGTGGGCTCAAATATAAACGGGGTCAGTCAGTTATTAGGTTACTCTCTTAACCCCCCTTGCCATATTGTTAAGACCATTTATCCATGAATTAGAATGCAGAGTATTCAGTATTCATTGTGGTGCGTAATTTATATTGGCTTCGCTGCGCGACACTATTTTCAGGGCCGCATGGGCTAACGGATAAGGCGTCTGACTTCGAATCAGAAGATTGGGGGTTCAAATCCCTCTGTGGTCGACTTTTTATTATTAAATTTTGCGCGGTTTTTGAGCGGTTTTTTTTAGATAAACCGCTCAAAACCGTTCAAATCTTGCGCGGTTTTTGAGCGGTTTTTTTAGACAAACCGTTCAAAAACCGCTCAAACCGCTCATTTTGAAGCAAGATTTTGAGCGTAATTGTCTAAAAAAACCGCCCAAACCGCTCAAATCTTGCTTCAAATTAGGTGAAAAATCTCGACTCGGGAAATATAATATTACCAAATTTTGAGAGTGCTTTTCAATTAAAAGTCATCATGAAAAATTTTATAATAACGCAACGACATTTTCACTAGTTTTTGTATGTTTGTATGTTAATATTGCAGATTGGTGCTTAAAACTCCACTAATTTCTGATATGTAAATTGTTATTCCATAGTGGTGCCTAAATTTCATCAAAAACTCTTGTTTTTGATAGTTTAATACTTATTTTACAGTAGTGCTAAAAACTCTTATTTTCATCACTAATTTTTGGCACTAGAACTTTATGTCAAAATGCCGTACTACAACAACCGTAACGAATATTTTGTATCCAAAACAGTGTTTGAATCAAATCTAAACGACACTGTTAGAGGATTATCAGTTTCTATTCGATTTTTTTTCTGTTTTTTGATATAGGGACCAGTTTTGAGTTTATGTAAGTTATATGAGTTTGTTCTTTCCGTCTGGGAAACTGCTGTTGTGACCTTGCGATCTCTATCGTCCGGTACGAGCTAAAACAGAACAGAAAGGTGAAGTAAGATTTAGATTTGATACCTTACAGTTGCTTGCAATTAACTTTAAACACTATTCTTTTCAGTACTATACATTATACCACTTCAATATGGCGCAGTAAGCAGGATGAAAAGGAGGAGGGACAAATCCGCTGAATGTATTATCATTTTGGGACGCACGGACGCAGGAATCCCCAACCTACTGCGAGGAGTGGATAAAAAAGTTCCACTGGGGCATGATAGCAAAACATGATATCGATCCTGAAGATTTTTGTTTTGCGCGTACTCGAAATGCAGCGGGCATTGCGGCGTTACCGGAAGAAGTCAACGGGAAAAATCGTATCGAAGCGGAGAAAAAGTTGAAGTCTAACCTATATCTCTGTTCTGTAGATGAAGCGCAAAGGATATTTAAAGCCCGAAAACCGGCGGTAAATGTTAAAACGGAGCCGCACCCACGGGTATTGGACGAGATGCAAAAGGTCTTCAAACGCAAGCGAAACGTAACACATGAGAGAGGACTATTCTATGGAAGAAAACAGAGGGAGAATGAAATGTTCGAGAAATTCCACGCTGAGTTGAGCGTACTCGCTGCAAGGTGTAATTTTGCTAACGCAGCTGAGAATGTTCGTGATATTTTTTTTATGAATATGCGGAAATCTGATTGTCAAAGAGAATTGTCATGGTCAGCCAAGTTACCAGAGGAAGTATATAGGATAGCATTATCATATAAGAGAGGTAAACGTGCGTATAAATCCTACAGCGGAAAACCTGCCTCATCCGCGCCGCCGATAACCATAAAACAGGAGCCAGTTAGTAATATCAGAAGGGGACAAGGCCGAAACTGTAATGCTTGCCAAAAATTGGGGCAAATTTTGAACAAATATGCAGGGGATTTAGAAGAGGGACTAACCAGTGGAGAGGACGAGGACGAGCAGGACTTGTGACGGACGAAAATGAGCATCACCAAAGCATCCATAGTGTAGACAATGCATCGGAAGATCAAGTGGCATGGATGAATCAGCAGGGAAGCGGGGAGAATGAATCCATGACGTCGGGATCCGATGATTACATGGTGATGTCGATCAAGAAAATAAACGTGATGGAGTTGAAGATCCCAGGGGCCAGAGTCCAGGTTGAGGTGTCGGGAAAGAAGATGTGGCTTTGGGTGGATAGAGTATCTCCTGTGACAATTTTCAGCATGACGGACCTGAAAGATACCTTAGGTAAAACTAATATTCAGTTACAACCATCTCAAGAAGAATTCTTGGACTACAAAAACAATCGAATACACATGCTTGGAAAAGTCGCGTTAACGATGGCTTTAAACGGCTGGGCTGCTCCAGCGCAAGTGTCAGTAATATCAGGAAATCATCATTCAATCCTTGAGCGATCTGATGGGTACCCTAGGTTTGGAGTTGGTGCAACGAAAGAAAGTGATGGGAATCACGGGGAAGGGAGCAGTCAGGAAGAGGAGGAATATGATGAATTACAAACATAATTCTGTAAGTTGTAACCAAACTTATTTACCAGAATTGGGAAAATCCAAAACGTTAAAGGGCCGAATTCTTTGAAAATCTAAAACCGATACAGCAAAAAGGGCGTCGGGTGCCTATCAGTCTACAGGATAAAACAAACAAGGAAATAGACCGGTTGATAAAAGAAGTATGTTCGGATAAGTACTTTGTCTCTCCTATATTAATCACAGTAAAAAAGATGGAAAAATAAAATTGGCATTGGAATCAAGAGAACTTAACAAGCAGGTACACAAAAATAAGTATCAAATGCCAAACATTGACGAACTAGTAGACGGATAGGTGAAATAATTGCAGAACGAAAAGCGGGGGATGTATACTTTACAACATTGGATTTCACTTACGCGTACGGACAAGTATCATTGGAACAAAAGACTAGCGAACAGGGCAATTTTTCACTAGTCAGTGGAAAATTGACGGGAACATATGGTTTTTAAAACGGATTTTACGGGCTCACATCAATGCCGGCGGAGTTTCAAAAATTCATTGATAATTTACTTCATTGATATCTTAATTGCGTCAAAGGGAACAAGAGTAGAGCATATTGCATTAGTGGAAAATTTTTTGAAGAAGTTGGACGTATCAAACGTTTCCTTGATACTACGGAAATGCGAATTTGCAAAAACCGAGTGTGAATAGTTAGGGTTCCGAATTGGAAAAAAATTGCATGGCGCCATTAGTTCGGAAAACTCAAGCGGTAGAAGGTTTAAAAACTCCAAAATCTAGAAAACAACTAAAATCACTAATGGGTTCGATGCACAAATTGCATAAACTTTTGCCAAAACTCGCTGAAGTGAGCTCACCGTTAAGCCGTTACTCAGTCAGAACAACAATTTTGTATGGACACCGAATGGCGAGAACGCGTTTCAACAATTGAAATCGCTAGTGAAAAACATTGTAGAGCTTAGAAATTTCGATATTCAACGTGAAACTAGGATAATTTGCGATGCTAGTCACGATGGCCTAGGGGCTGTGTTAGAACAGTACAGCGCCTCCGGTTGGCACCCATTTTAATTTTCGTCACGCTATCTTAATCCGGCCGAGAAAAGTATTCTACAAACAAATTGGAATTACTCGCGGTAGTGTGGGCTACGTAACATTTTCGAAACTATATCTATGGACGCTATTTTACTGTTATATCGGATCACAAGGCGTTATTTATACTATTAAAGTCTTCACCAAAAGGAAATAAAACATTTTTAATCGATTAACTCGATAATCCGATTGTTTAGTACCGTATGATTTCAACGTTGAACATAGACATGGGTCGAAAATGGGAACGGCAGATTATTTGTCCCGGTTTCCATCTGCGGCGGCGCCCGAGACAAGCCATTACGATGAAAGTTTTAGAGTAGCAAAATAAAAATTATAAGCGATGCATTGAAACCTAAGGACCAGTTGAAGCCTGGGGGTCAAAAGGTGAATCAAATTCAAAAAATCAGACGGTATAGGGCGGACAATCATGTTTGTACTCAAAGAGAAATGTTGTATCGAATGAAATTAAAAGGAAAGTAGAACATGCACATATTAACCGTGAGCGCACGCGCTCACTAGAGGGCGTGGTTACATGCAACCGACGGTTAGCCAATCAGTTTCGAGATATTTGCATACCGGCGGAACTATGCAAATTACGAAGCAAGGAAATCAGACGTTGTTCTCAGTGCGTAAAATCAAGTTGTCTGAAAGAAAAGATCAAGAAAAGTATGTCATCTATAAGTTCTCTAGAGAAAACCGATCGAAAAACACCTTCTGCTATTGTTAATACCTCCACTCATTCCGGAAGTGTAAATCTTAATTTAGTTCTAAATAGAGTTAACCAGCCGCCGAGTTTAAGTTCAGATTCTGATATAGAAGTAATACCTCCAGAGACAGTATTCCGAAAAAGACTAATTCGAAAAAGCTAAACACCGTTATTTCATTCCCCCATCAGTTCCCCTTGTGCAAATTATCTTATCCCTTTGTGCAAAGTGATAAATGGATTTAGTCCATAGTGCAGACTGATAGTCGAGTAGTTAAGAAAATTGATTATCCAGAGATTCTTAATTTAAAACTAGTTGAGGCTAACTTGGAAAAGGACCCGATATTGAAAACGATCCGCGACGCAATCCTAGACAAGGACCCACGGGCCAAGGACATTATCAACAGACTGGGACAATTTTACGCTCAACTTTTAAACGATTTTGCTGTGCGCGATAACTGCTTGTGGATGGATGGTTGGCTGGCCATACCGAAGGACATGTCGTCAGCTGTGTTAAACCAATGGCATCACAACCATCATGGGCGGGACAAAATGTTTGCGGCGCCGAAGGATGTCGGGATACCGCTCATGCCTAGGAACCTTGCGGCCACAGTCAAATATTGTGGAAGCTGCCTAGAAGCAGGTAAAAAACTTTAAACCGGACATTCCAAAAAATGATATGGGTACCCAGGGAACCTAATGATCTTGTTCAATTGGATTATTGGGGTCCTGTAAAATTATTTACGGGGTCGAAAGAAATATGTTCTAGCAGCATTAGATACGTTCTCACAGTGGCCGTCGGCGTATGTCTGCTCAAGTAACAGTTCTAAAAGTGTATTAAAATTCCTACGGAAAAACATAAATACACATGGGCACCCAAGGAAATTACATATGGATCAGGCAACCGGATTCTTTTCGAATGACATACAAAACTTCTGTAATTACGAGGGCATTGAACTTATAAAATCTCCGGTTAAGGATCATCGCGCTACGGGGAAGGTCGAAAAGACCATTGGCTCAATAAAAAACTACGTTCTAACATATCTACCGGAAAATAAAACTATAATTTTGGATTGATGATATCCCGTGCCCTGAGCGAACTACGATATGTGCCGCACTCTAAAACTAAGCCAACGCCATTTGAGGCTTATCATGGACGAGAAGCAAATACCGCCCTTGGAAATTTGACAAAAAACCATCATTGAAAAACCTAATTTGGAAAAATGTCATTAACCAGAAAGTATCATGTTTAGACAAGGCGAGTGGTCTACCCAAAGTGGAACTGAATCTTGATTGGAAAAAGCGTAGCGATTTCGTGTACGCCCCGGAAAACCGCATGACGCCAAGGGTCCTGGATGAGAACGAACTAATTGAGTCTGATGTGGACTGATCTATGTCATAGAGGGGGATCCTAAGGCACAAGAGTTACCTGAGGCACCAGAATGGCTAAAGCGACAAAGGGCAAGTACCACGACGGTATAACAGCGGACCAGGGAAACGGACCCAAAGGATCCAAGAAGGTATAAAAGTTTACCATTAAAAAGTGAGAAGTTGACAAAACATACGGTGCAAATGAAAAAGGATCGTTACTAAGGCGAAGTGATGTTTCATTCAGATCGGCGGCTGAAGAAAGCCGAATAGAGAAGGGGACCGATGCTAATACCCCGGGCCGAGCAAACCTACGGAACATAAAAGTCAGGCGGAAAAGTCCGAAGTGGATCAATTAGAAATATCTACGTGGTCAAGTTTTATCACTATACATTATACCACTTCAACATTTTTTTTTCTGAAAATTGATGACATGGTTTCTGCCAGGGTTAAAGTTTAAATGTTTTTTTTTCTACTTTTCGTGATATGTTCAAAAAGATGGCTTGCCTCCAAGTGTATAACTTTTTTTGACTGTTTCTGCTTTTCTCTAACGAAAAAGCCGAATTGTCCGATCATTTCTCAAAATTTTACATTTTTATAAGTTGTTAAGGAATTAGTTAATTACAATTAATGAGAAATAGTTGGCAAAATGCCGGCAAAAGCGAGTGCTCTAAAGGAGAAACTGTGAACATCTGGTCCAACAGCACAGGATGCAATGTTTTTTTTTTTTACATAGATCGACTCAACAACAAGTGAAGAGAAAGATCAAAAGAGCATAGTTTTTGCTGTTGCTGAAAAAGTTCGTAACCATAACCCTTCGTAACAGTAGCAAAAATTTGGCTTATGATGTTTTGTAAAATCGTCCCGCTTGCATACACCTAGAACTGCTCTGCTGTTTTGAAAACAATGTTGATCGCAAGAGTAAACAAAATAATAACCTAATTTTGTCGTTTTTGCTCACTTTTCACTATCTTAGTCTTTTCGTGGAGAAGCGAGAAGGGTTTCCAGGTAGAAATTTTTTCCACGACAAATTATGCATGGGAAAAAAAGAATAGATTGCACCTGTTTGCTCATTTGCAGCTAATTTCTGCTCAAAAAATGAAACATTGTTTATTTGGTGAAAAGATATTTCAAAAACTTCTGTGAACTCATCGATGTATTTGAATTAAAGTAAAGATGGTCATTTTCAACTCATGAGTTTATTCAAGGACTGGTGTGGATGCTCTGATGCAAAAAGATGAAAAAAGTTTCCATAACTTGTCTTAGCTTTTGTTGGCTGGTTTTTACGGTAGCTACGGTTTCGATGCCACCCGTTCGGACGCTTTGACATTGCCGGCACCAGAACTCTTTTTGTTATAGAGATTCAAATAAAAGCCCAAAGAAATTTAGCAGAAAACTGAAACAGAAGCAATTTAGTGCAATTATGTTTGTAAAACTAGGGCCCGTCAACTCGACCCCATCGATTTTGCTTTTTTAGTCAAATAAAAAATTAGTTGAAGCTAAAGCTTGAATTGCTGCTTCAGAATAAGTCTTTTATGATGAGAAACAACAGTAGGAAGAATATAATCTTCTCAATTTTGTACAGTTCTACATAATTTTTGACTGGTTTATTTGGTAGCTGGCGTATACATCGACTAATTTTTTGTTCTTCAAAAGGCTTTGAAATTCTAAAAAAAAAAATATTTTAGTTTTCGAAATCTACTATCTTTGATGGAATATATTTCAAAAATAGTTTTAACGAATTTTAACATCTTAATTATTTTAAATTACGTTTAATTTCAATTCGAAGAAATTGAAAGTGAGTTTTTAAAACATTATGATAATAGTTTCAATTCAATCATCAGCAATCTTAAGTTAAATTTTGTCATTATTTTTCTTTCTGATGACAATTCGATTAGAAAACCATAGATGTTTGATTCAAGTATGCTGAAACCATTGTAATTCGATGAACCAGTAAAAATGTTCAGTTCAAAAACCAAACCATACCAATAAGTCTGATTATCTCTTCTTCTCAAAATTGTTTTGCCGTTAATTCAGCAATCAAGGTAGGGAATTTTTGTTTTGATTTTATTTCTGAAAGCGTCTTTTTAAAATTGGGCGTTCTGACATAATTAGTTGTGTGGCTCTGTTTGGAAATACAACAAAAATTGTCTGCAAAATGAGTTAGTGGCCACCCACAGAAGAAACTGCTTCATGCGTAGCTTACGGTGGGGGGGGGGGGGGCAACCGCCCCACCCCCCGTCATTTCTGGTTGCCAAAATTTCCAAAAGGTTCTCACTTTGATATAGTTTTATGACATCCATTTTTTCGGTGAACAACCTCAAAATTTTTCTAATGGTGCCTTTGGCTCCAATATGATTATTTTAGAGGGGGAACGCGCGCCAAAAAACTCAATTTTTTTTATCGAAACTTTCCAAAAAGTGCTTAAAAGCGCGTTTTTTGGCGTGTTTTCTTAAAAATTTGCTTGCGGCCCAGACAATTGTTGACAAAACAGGGTCCTTATACCATTTTAGGAGAGCTCAGAAAATCAGTTTTGTCGACCTAAAAAAGATCGACAAAACTTTTAAAACTTTTCGAAAAACCGCCCCCCTAGAAAAAATTGCTGCGCACGCCACTAGCTGCATGGCTGGTTCAAAGAAAAGAGTGCTTATTCAAGAAAACGAATTTCACAGCAAAAAATTAAAGTGCCAAATCATAAGGCACAAAATTAAAACATTAGTTCGCAACAGATTATCACTTGTAACAATATGAACAGCAAACAATATTCTTTTATAATAGCAAAAGCGTTATATTTTTTGGGCACCATCTGGTAGCTATTGATACTTGGTAATTCAAAAACATTTCAGTTTAAAAAAATTTTCAGCAAAAAAACCAAAAAATTTCTTGAACAGCCCTCAAACGTCATTTCGAATTTCAAAAGTATATGAGCAAGGGTATTTTTAAACAGTATACAGCTCTGAAGAGGTAAGGTTAGGCAGAAAGAGCGACTTTTGAGGACAACGTGCCTACACGAAAAACCCATTAGTACTATCAGAAGATGCTGAAGACATGGAGACTAAAACAAGGACAATTAAATAGTCTCAGATTTTTTTAAAAAAGAGAAAGTTTTTGAACAAAACTTCTCGAATAACATTAAAGTTTCCCCCATAGTTTTTAATTTCAAGTTACCAGCAAATTGGATTTCTTCTTATTTCCCCCAATAGCTTTTAATTTCAAGTTATCAACAGATCAATTTGCTGCTTTTTATTAAATTTTAATGGTTCAAACTATGTTTTAAATCATCTTGCTCTTCTTCAATTTAGTATAAAACTGTTCCAATTTTTTTGTCAAACTTAGGTTCGAAAATACAAAAAGGTTTTCAGAAATCTAATTTCAAATTCTAATTCAAATCTCAAAACATATTCTTTCGCGGCTAAGTTGTTTTGCCAATCGGTCCCAGCAATCTTAATTTATTTTCAGTTTTTTCAGTTCTGCCTCAATTTTTTCAATCGAATCATCTCCAGCAAACAACAATTTATTTGAATCAGATATACCTCTGTAAATTTTTACAGATGGGAAACTCAAGTTAATTCTCGCTTCAACCTATACATAACATCTATTTTTTACCTCTCAAGTACTTTATGTACCAGCTCTAATAATTCACCCTTTTAAATCATTCATTTGATTCATGGTTTTTTTTCTAGGCAGATTACTGGAGTACTGGTATGAAAAAATTGATGACAGTTGCTTTTGATTTCATACGCAATTGTCGTTATTTTTTCAGACGGGCACTCCATTAATCTCCCTAGAAGGAAACAAATCATATTAGTTGCCAATGTGTTCACAAGCATGAAAAAAGTATGGGGTAACACTAGATCAAATGACAAAGAAAAAATTCAAATTCAAACAAATTGGAGGGGTTCTAGCCTAACGTATATCATTCCACTAAAAATATTTCGTAAAATCAAAATAAAATCTTCCATTTATTCCAAAAACTAACTGATACTAATACAACTTCGAGAAAATAATAATTTATAAGCAGCCTGTGGTATTAGAATTAGAGTATAAAAGTTTTTGGTATGGAAAAACTAAGTATTATGTATTTGTTGGCACGAGAATTAACTTGAGTTTTCCATCTGTTCAGTTATACAATTGTATGTCTGATTCAAAGAAACTGCTGGAGAAAACTCGCTGCATGAAACAAGTTGAAGAAAAATGAAGCGGAATTTAAAAAAAAAACAGAAAAAAAAAACGAAAAGTTGTTGCGAACGACTGGAAGGTAGTTCTAAAAATTTCTAGACGGAAATCAACAACCCTAGTTGCCCTCAGACCGCAGTATTAAAGCGCATTATCAGGGCAGGATCTAATATAAGCTGCTCCTCATATTAATTATTGCATGTACTATTTTTCTGTTCCAAAAACAAGTTCAAAAATATTTTGCAAATTGAAACTATGCTAATAAATCGTTTTTGAACTGCACTTGATTTTCCAGTTGCGAGATTAGCTTGTACAATGATCTTCTCTAAAATAATAACAGAAACTTTTCAAATTTTTATTGACTAACATCGATGTGATTACTTTTTTACAGAGCAATGATTAAAAAGATAATCTGGCTTAAAAAAGCTTTAAAATGAGCTTAAAAATTACTTAACAGAACACCGTAACCGTCAGGGAAGTTTCGGATCTTTTCTGGTCAAGTTTTTTCTTAAAATGACCAATTGGTTAGTTGAGCTCCGCTTTTTGTTACAGATTTTGATTGTCTTTCGCTGTGATTAATTTCTAACAATTAGATTTGAGCAATCTGATCTAACTTTCAAATTAACCAAGGATCAATTTTGGGCCGTATAACAGAAAAGACCCCCCCCCCAACTATTGTACGAATTACTAGTGTATCAGTTTTTTAAACCTAAGACGGGACTATATTTTTATCATAAAACGGACCTTCCGAAAGAGTAAACAAAATACGTTTTTTTTTGTAGATTTTTTATTCTAGAAATGCTGTTGACATGCAGTAACTTTGCCCAGCCCAAGTTTTAATGAGTCATCATTTGCTTCATAGTTTTGCTTGAAAATATTATTTTACACATTCTATTCCAATCATACTAGTCTAGCGGATAGACTATAGCTTGTCCCTTTTATGTATAAAACTTTTAAAAGTCTCACAAAGATTGATGTTATTTGTTTCCGTATCAATTTCATTGTTTATTAAAAATAGTCATTAGAGTTCTAACTTGATCATTTCTTACACCTAGTTTTCGTATAACTGTCGGGAAGTAAAACAAAATAATAAGCATTACAGAAACAAAACACCATAGATACTATTTGTGATACATAGTTTACATATGGAGTTTTGTTTCTGTAAATTTTATTATACAAAAACTAGTTGTCAGAAAAGATCATATTACAACTCTAACAATCATTTTTGTAATAAACAATGATTTTTATACAGAGAAATCAAATCCTATTTTTCTGAAAAGTTTTCAAAAATATTTACTTGAAAGGGATAAGCTATAGTAGCCTTATATAAGTTAAGCTCTTAAATAGGTTTATATAAATCGAGGTACGTTTTTATATATCCATGTCAAGAGACTGATTCTTTTGTTTTTTAAGGAATATCGCGAATATTCAAAACTTCCAGACTGTTGCAATCAAAACTCAAAATTTCGAACTTTTTAAACCAGAGTAGATGTGTCTCGATGTATGCAAGCCTAAATCAGAATTGGAAATCAAGATTGTCTAAAAAAAAATCCGAGACTGGGACGACCAAACTCACACTTCTACAAACAGCGCGACCGAAGAAAAATACCCACGATTGGCGCAATATTTGCGGCTAGCGTATTTGTTTTCCACCTACAAGTTATTCTTTTGCATACGACGAGCAGACAATTTTTTGAGTAATGTGCTTAAATTTTTTGTCAACTAACTTTTGGTTGGCAAATTTAGTTTAGTTATTTATAAAAACTTTTTAGTCAGTGTGTTCACTTTTAATTGAAATCAAGACTAGTTATAGTTAGTCTTTTTGATAAGATTCCAACTAGCTACGTCTGAATATGGCAATTTTAAACCAGGCTTCTGCGATTAGTTGTTAGAGTTTCGATTCTTTTTCATAGACATCAAAACAAGACTGCTCGCATCAGGGCAACTCCCTGAATATTCCGACTGTCCATAAACTGGTCTCGAATAAATTTTTGATCAGAAAATTTTTGACCAATTATGAATTTCAATCTGAGCTTTAAGAATCGTGTATGCAATGAAAAAGACCAATTAGTCTTTCTCAATTGAATCGGGAACGTTTTTATGGTCCGCGATAATTCGCCACGCGTAAATAATGCGCGTTAAACTTTTAGCACCAGATTATCACATGGCACTTATGGTCATGTTAGTATGATAGTGAGCGTTTCAACGCATTCTTCATGCTAGAATAGTCTATTGTCGAGCGCCCCTTCTAAGATCGCGGAGCGATGATCCGTGGAGCGATGATCCACGCATGAATCTTCCGAGAGAGTTTTTTTAAGCTTGTTTTGAATAAAAAACTTTCGCCAATACATACGAGAGATTTTCATATCTACGCTGGGCTTGAGAAAAAGTTCATTTATGCCATTTAAGTATACTTTAGTTACACCAAGCAAAAACTGTTCAAATTGCATTGATCAAATGAAAAAAAAAGTGAATTGATTTAAAGATTAGGATGTTTTTCTACGTTAGTTGCCATTGATTCTATAAATTTCAGCAGAAATAAGCTCGCTAATAGTTCTCGATAATTTGCCGTTAATTTCTCGTTTACCGCGTTAATGTGAAATTTTAATACACTAGTGGACAAAATCAAACGCAAATTTACGTTTCTGCTCTCTACAATGCCTAATTTCAGACAAAACTTCGACAATAATTGCTTGAAATTTTTACAAAACTTTTTTACATCGACCCATAGCAAATGATTTAAGCATCACTCTATGAAAGCCTACTTTTTATTTTGAAGCATATATTATGTTATTAATTTCATTGACTACCAATGGTAAAAACGGACTATTTCAGAACCCCAATGAAATGGTAGGTATTTCAAATCAGATTTGCTGTCCGCCGATGTAGATATTGTTAAAAATCATCGTGAATTTTGAGCGCATGGGTCCCTGATTTTTGGCATTTTAGAGAGCAAAAGCGTAAGTTTGCATATACTGTTGTCCACTAATGTACAAATTTTTTTTCAAAAACTATACCCTAAAAATATAAAATAAATTAAATGAATGCATACAGAAATGTGTTCATTGTCCTTTCTTTTGTTTGCTGCATGGCTCTTTTAATCCCAGATTATCAGTACTTTCCTACGATAACGTTTAATGGCCTATTTACAAAGCCGTTCAAGGACAAGCTTATCGGTAACTTATGTTTGTTTGGTTAAAAAAATTTGTTTTGAAAGTTGACCTTCAATCATTCCGTTTTATTGCTTCAAGAACTTAGTGAGATTTGTTAACTTGGTCTTGGTGATTTTATTGTTTGTTCTTTTTTCAGGAAAAAATTTTAAAATAAGCTCGCATATTAGAAATTTATCTTTTGCAGGTTGACATTTGTTAATAGGAAGGCGGTTTCCACTATCGAACAGAAAAGGTGTTAACATCACGAAAAACGTGTTTGATTCCTAGTTTCGGAAGTGGATTGTAAATTTCAGTTTTTCCATCAAAAAAGTTTCATTAATCCGGTTTTCTAAAATTGGGTTAATTTCATCAAAAAGTGTCAAACATAATTCTTTTGTTGAAATTCAACAAGCTTTTGAACATATTTCTGTCTTTGAAAATCGAAACTTAATTTTGTTTTGTTTCTGATTTTTGCTAAACGTATGGTCCATTTTAAACCTAGCTTATAATTGTTATCTCGAAATAGTCCCTATAGTCCTCTATTAGAAACCAATAGGAAAAGATGTTTTAATTGTTCTTAAGTCTTTCTGAGTTGAATCAGCCGCAGAAAACGTGTCGCCTTATGGTCATCGTGATATCACTTTTTTGAACGAATGGGACCGAACTTTTTAAATTTTTAACGGGTACCAATTTTCTTCCAAAAAGCAGTCTGTTGAAAACTTTTTACAAAAGTACAATATAATTTGAAGTAAATGATAGCTTTCATGTTTTCTCAATTTATTTTTAGTGCCAACACTAATAATTTAAAACGAAATACAAAAAAGCTCGGATGTTGCCTAAAAAGTTTTCCTGCGCTCCCAATCTTTCTGAAAGTGTTTATAAAAAGGGATAACATGTGTGGGATTTCTACGGATCGGCATTGAAGATGAACCATTTAAAAATTATAAGTTGATTCGGAAAATTTAAAATTAGCTCTGTTTGCATTTTTTTTGAAGGCCAGAAATTTAGCCAGAACAGTATCTGCAGTCGACAAAAACTGTTGAAAGGGAAAAATATATGGATGTTGGAAACCGGGAAACGAAAAAGAGTTAGAGAACACGTGATGTGTGCAATTGAAAGCTACACCACGAAACTACCAGACCACTGCCTACGGTAAAACTTCCTTACCTTTTAAGGATTTTCAATCATTGGCAAGCTTATTGCCTACTGTGTTATTTTGAAAACTTGATAATTTTTGGATAAGGATTGCAATTCTTAACAATTTTTTTTAAAATCCAGATTATGTTAAAATTGAGATCTGAGGAAAGTTATGACAAAAACTACATAGAAGTCTTCATTTGTTATAAGATTTTACTATATTGGACAGAAATTTGTTAATAAGTATCATTGGAGCTATTTTCTAACAGCTGATTCAAATTATGTGAATGCCTTAGGTTCAAAAAAACACATCATTTTAAGTTTCTTCACTGACTTTTCAAAACAATGGCAAACAGTTAGATGATCGTTACAACCTTGAATCACACCAGACAAGTATAGAGAAAACTATTGTAACAAGTTACCAACTTTGATGTAGCTCATTTCGATTTTCATTTTGTGTAAGTCATAACCTTATCATATTACGGAAATCAACTACCATCAATTATCTTTCGAATTTGAAAACCGAGCACGAGCAGTTTTGCGAATAAAATTCCGCGGTCGACAAGCAATTTTAAGTCGAACACAGTCGGAACATACCCGCTTTTGGTCGAGAATGTCGAAACATACGTCGAGCACAGCCAAAACATAGGTCGAGCACAGTCGAAGCATAGGTCGAGCACGCTCGAAATATAATTCGAGTACAGTCGAAACATAAGTCGAGCTCAGACGAAAGAAAGATCGAGCACAGTCGAAACAAAGGACGATCATAGTCGAAGCATAGGTAAAGCTCCGTCAAAATATAGAGAGAACATTAAAGAACGGACCTAGAAATGCAGTTTTTGTCAAATTGTTTGTGGGCAAAACTGAAAGACAGATTCAAATATCGGAGTAATCCTGTTTCAGGTGTGTTTATTGTGCAGTTAGCTAGATCAGCATAATTGCTCGTCATATACAGGACCACCACGAGAAGGCTTACACGTGGCCCTGAAAAAAATAGCCAAGTTTTTTTTACAACCGTTTTTGGGGCAAATAGTCTTTTCATCTCGGGTTTTTTTTTCTTTAACCAGAGAAACATTTACTCAATAACAGACTAAGCTCAAAATAAAAAACAAGATTTGGTGATCTAGAGAAATGAGATAATCATTACACATCCTATTGCTAGTCACACCGCTTGAAACAAATCTGAGATGGACCAAAAAAATTTAAAATTTTTTTGTTGGTCGAGAAAATTGAGACAGTCCCATTTTTGGTCGAGAATGTCAAAACTTATCTATGCAGGTTCAAACAAATGAATTTATAAAAATGTCGCTCGAGATAATCGAGAAATTCGAAACATACTGAACTTTGACCGAGACAGTCAAAACAGGGTCCAACAAAATCGAACACTTTTTTGTTGGGTCGAGAGAATTGAAACTTTCCAATTTTTGGTCGAGAAAGCCAAAATTTATCTATGCAGGTTCAAAGAAATGAATTTATAAAAAATGTCGGTCGAGATAATCGAGAAATTCGAAACATACTGAACTTTGACCGAGACAGTCAAAACAGGGTCCAACAAAATCGAACACTTTTTTGTTGGGTCGAGAGAATTGAAACTTTCCAATTTTTGGTCGAGAAAGTCAAAATTTATCTATGCAGGTTCAAAGAAATGAATTTATAAAAAATGTCGGTCGAGATAATCGAGAAATTCGAAACATACTGAACTTTGACCGAGACAGTCAAAACAGGGTCGAACAAAATCGAACACTTTTTTGTTGGGTCGAGAAAATTGAAACTTTCCAATTTTTGGTCGAGAAAGTCAAAACATACAAAAACTTGGTCGAAACATTCCGAAAATTGGCCGAGATGGTTGAAATATACCAGTTTTTTGGTCGAGAAAGTCAAAACATCCAAATATTTGGTAAAAACATGCCGAAATTTGGCCGAGACGGTTTGAACATATCAATTCTTGGCCGAGAAAGTTAAAACATACAAAATTTGGTTGAAACATGCCAAAATTTGGCCGGGGCGGTTGGAAATATAAATCAAGCACCTCCATGCGGGCGAATCAAAATGAAGACTTTAATTCATCTATTGCAGATTAATTTTAAAAAGTTTTGGCTCCAAAAATGAGTTAATGGGTCCCCGTTTCAAACTATATTTAGTTCTAATAGGCACCGATTGTGCCTTCGGAAAGTTTGTTTGTGTTTCCCGACGCCAAAAAAAAGATACTTCCCGACGCAAAATAATATCAAAGATGGGGAGAGAGTTTTTGGCTTTAGAACCATTCGCTTTCCACCTAAGTTTCTGTTTAAAAACTTTTCCGTTAGCCAAAAAAAACTGAGTTGTTTAAAATGACAGCTTTTTTGATAAACATGCGTTATCAATATAATCAATGGAAACAAAAAACAACTCATCTTAGCAGATTTCGGCGTTACCTCAACTTTGTCAACAAAAAATTTACGGTTTCAAATCTTGAGCATCAGTTCATGTCTAACACGTAGTTTATTACATTCAAAACTTCATGAATTATATCATTAAAAACGTTATGACATCAGAGTTGTCATAAATTGTTTGATAGATGAATCACATCAGTTAAGATTAGAAAAACTATCAAAATCAATCCACGGTCATTTTGAAGTTCTCCATAACAATCAAATTTTATACTATAAATTTTATTAATTTATCTCTCCAGTGGCTGGTCTTGGACTTTCGCATAAATGTTTAGTTACTCTTGTTTCAGGTCAGTCGACCTTTTTTTCAGGTCGATCAAAGCAGTTTTTTGGGCTTCGCAGAGCACTAAAAAATCATCCTATTTTACTTGTCATACGGTATCGTATGATAAATATCTAATTCTCAAACCCGAATTCTTGGTTGCCAAATTCCCATTTGGTTACAAGATCCCATTTTGGCTTTTCAAAAAACCATTTCAAGTTGACCAACCATCAAAAATATCTAACAGCGACGCTACTTTTTGGCACCAATAAATAATCATTTCGAGGGTATCACGGACCAATTGAACAATATCCCCCCTAAATTACATTAGTGAGGAGATCGTTAACTTGGTTAAAAGTTATTTTTCAGCCAATCAGATTAGAACATAGTACACTGCTTGAATTTTCCACTTAATTTTAGGGAGGGGTTGTTCACTTGGTCTATTCAGGGGGGAGATTGTTCACATGGGCCGGGATAGCTCTCAGTTTTGTTCCAAAAAACTTCTCCAAACGCATTTTCTTTCAAATAATTACTTGCTGTGCAGATATCTCATATGATCATTTATCGCATAAATCTAAAAAATGAAAAATTGTTCACCTAACAAAAAAATCTCGACCAGATTTTTAAAAACACTGCTGCACGCGCCATTGTGCGAATGCACACCTTTTGTTTCAGGTTTTTATTTATTTCACCTCATTATTCAAGGGACTCGTCTTGGATTAAAGATCTGCAATTTCTTCAAGAAAATGGAATTTTCAACGTCAATTTCTCCCGAGAAAATTTGCCCAATCTGCTTCAATACAGCAATCTCTATCAGCACATACACTCTAAACTTATGAATTCGACATACTACAAAGTGCAGGCGGGCTTTTTCAATCAATGTTTCATAACTGATTTTTTGTTGTCTAGGCAAAAGGCTTGAGTCATATTAAAAAGACAAACTGAGCAAAAGTTTCGATCGAAAATTCACAAAAAAAAACAAAATAATTAATAGCAAACAAGCAAAAGAAAAGATAATTTTTTTGTCAATGTTTTAATTACCTTTAAAAAGCAAAATAACCTGAATTGCAGAGAAAGCGCTAACTGAATTTTTCCAGCCTAAAAGCCTGTATGAAAGTCAAGTTTCAAATAGCAAACGTTGCTCAATTGCTTTCATAGCTGAAGAATGAAACTCGAAAAGCTTATACCAGTTTTTCTCGACTCTATGTATTACGTTATGTCCATCCCGTCCCCCCTTTGTACTATTTTGAGACATCCATTTTCGACTGAGCGACCTTTTCTATAGGCGTCTTTGGCGCCAATCTATACTGATTTTGAGCGGGGAGTGCGCACCAAAAAAGTGTAACTTTTAGGTCGAAAATTTCCAACAAGTGCCTACAAACGCTTTTTGGGCTTTTATCAAAAATTTGCTTGGCGGCGCAGAAAAATTGATCAAAGTTGGGTCTTTATAGTGGTTTGGGAGAGCTCAGAAAATCAATTTGGTCGACCTAAAAAAAAATCGACAAAATGTTTTTGAAAATCCGCCCCCCCCCCTCGAGAAATTCCAAGATCCGCGCCTAGAAACTTTTGAACCAGTGCTGAAATTCTTTTTATTTATATATTACACACCACTCCATTATCACTCCACGATTAAAACTGTTTAAAATATTATTCGAACTACGACTGGAATAAGTCTTATGTGTTGTATTAATTAACCCAATCCGTCTTTTTTTGTGGTACCTGATTTGGTTGCGTGAAAAACAAGAAAAACGGAAAAAAAACTAATTACACCCGAAAACATAATTAAGGATAGTTCAATCAAAGGTCTGACTCAAAAGAAAAATTATGAACAGAATAATCATTGAGGCAAAGTTTTAATTTTAATCATTTTGAAAATCTCAGGCTGCAGATCTTGTTCGGATTGTCCTCCTTGCCAAACATGGAGGCATTTATTCCGATTCTGACGTGATTTTGATCAGAAGGTTTCCAGATGCAGAAAACTTTTGTCTCGGCTTCCTGATAAAGGACATTTAAGCAATTCTGTAATGAAATTTTTGTCACGCCAACCTGTTTTGGATTATGCTATTGATGCAATGAAGAAATCACTCTCAACTGCTGATTATTTTGCAGTACTTGAAAAACTACGCGAAGCCGTGGAAGAATACAACCAGAAAGTTTGCTCAGACAACTGCAACCTGAAAAATGTTACAAAAGTTGACTTGATTTGCTGCAATGTCGTTTTCTTAGGTATGATTAGATTGTTTTGATAAATCGTTACAGTTTTTTAACTCGCAGATTCTTATAACATAATAGTTAAAGTAATCCAATGCACATTTTCATGCAGATTTTACAACGTTCTTGCTTTACCCAAAATTATCCACAAAC
>NC_087068.1:45319426-45347623 GCF_963678635.1 Symsagittifera roscoffensis
GTTACCACCATCCCCAAATTCCCCGCAACCCCTAGTAACATCCCCCAGCTATCCCTGCCTCACACCAGTTACCCCCTCCAATTTTACACCTGCGGTTATATATCGCGCTTACATCTCCGCCCACGTTTATCCCGCTCCACGCGGAGCCTTTAAACGGGGGGCTGTACACGGAGGAGGTTGTAAACGTGGGTGGGGGTAAACGGAGGAGGGATGGGGATGTAAGCTAGAAGGTTTAAATGAGGGAGGATGGATGGTGGGTGTAAACGTGGGGGATTTATACTGGGGACGACAAGGGACGACAAGGGAGGCAATATGGATTAGGGAGAGAACGTACAGATCGGCAGAAAACGCGAAAAAACAATCAATAGAAAAGCTGATTTCATAAACCTAGGATTTTATAAACCAAATCCAAAGAATTTTATAATCCAAATCCAATCTCATTTTTTTTTTATAATCCAAATCCAAACGCGATTTTTTTGTCAAAATTTTTCAAAAAGTGCCCAACAACGGCTTTTTTGACTGTTTTTTCAGAAATTTGCCTGCAGCTCAGAAAATTTAGCCAAAATGGGGGCAAAAAAGTGCTTTGGGAGAGCTCCAAAAATCAATTTGGTCGACCTAAAAAAAAAAAAAAAGGTCGTCAAAATTTTCGAATTTTTTTTGAAAATCCGACCCCCCTCGAGAAAATCCTAGATCCGCCCCTGTGGAGACCGACAACGAAAATCCAATATAATCACTTTTTATCCCTGTAACTCGTACAGATATAGTATGTACCAGTAGCGGATTTAAGGAGAGGCGGGGGGGACGCTTACCCCTCAGGAATTCGACCCCCTGTCGACCAAAAGGGTCCCCCTTTGTACTATTTAAAGATAACCATTTTTGGCTGACTGACCTGAAAATTTTTCTAAAGACGCCTTTGGCGCAAATCTATACTAATTTTGAGGGGAGTGCAAGCCAAAAAAATGCCATTTTTTGGTCAAAATTTTCCAAAAAGTGCCTAAAAACAATTTTTTTTTCAAAATTTTGTCTGCAGCTCAGAAAATTAGGCCAAATCAAGGAGTTTTTTGCGCTTTGGGAAAGCTCAGAAAATCAAATTGGTCGACCTAAAAAAAGGTCAAAATTTTTTGAAATTTCAACCCCACCCTCGAGAAACTCCTAGATCCACGCCTGGTATGTACCTTTAGTAAATTTTTGCAGGTAATTGTTTCTCATCACTTTTCTTGATAAATCAGATAACAATAAGTGTGAAATGAGGAGCTTATTAAATATTCAATACCATTTAGGATTCATTTTTCCGTCTAGAATTGCTTAAAACCACAGTGCTATTTTGAGAGAGTTCTGCAAACTATGATTGAACTATTTCTAATTAAGTTGTTTTGTTTCATTTTTTGAAGAAGTAGACGGAATATTTGCGCTCGGTTGGTAATTTTTTCTCCAGACATTTTCGCTCTTTAACCAGCTTGTTTTAGATTTTTTTCTACCTCAACCAAAAAGTAATGTTGTACTGAGCTAAAAACAAGCTAAAAAAACAAGCTAAAAACAAGCTAAAAACAATTAAAAAGTATGATGTTATTTTTTTAAAGTTATGTGGGTGTAACAATAGCTATTTGGGCCAACTTGGGATAATTATTGCAGAATTCTTTCGTGCTATCTGCGTCTTATATTTAGTTTGTCTTAAAAATTGTTCGAACTGAATTGAGGCATGCTTCTTGGTATGTTTAATACTTTGTTGTATAAACAACTATCACATTAATCTTTACATTGGTTGTGAGGATGGTTCTTAAAAACTTGCTAAAAAACTCAACACTTTTTGTTCCGACTTTCGCTACGAAAGTAACGGAATATTTGTGCTCGGGTCGGGTTTTTTTTCTTAAGACAAATTTCGACTTTTTAACTAGCCATTTTTGACGGAATTTTAAAATATCATTCGAATAGTATTGTTGTCCTCAGCTCAAATTTGAAAAGATATTTCACCTGTGATCATTTTTCGTAAAGTTACGGGGGTTAAAAGATTGCCATTTTGGCCGGCCAAGTTGGGACAATTAACGCGCGATATATTTCGCGCTATTAACGCGTAAGCGGAGAGTTAATCCGTCTTAGAAATCGTTCCAAATTGGTTAAAAGAAGCTTATTTGCCATACTTGGTTTGTTACAAGGAGCAAAACCTATCCTTTTGTTCTTTATATGGCGTGTGGGGGGATGATTTTCATTTAAAAATTTCACATTTTAGAAAAAAAAATTTTCTTCTGTTTTATTTCATTGAATTTTTCAATGTTATTACTGCTCCATGAACCTTAAAAGACAGTCGGAACATTCAGAACTTCGCCCTGATACGAGCAGTCTTGTTCTCTTTTGTGTTAAAATTTTAATATTTATTTATTTAATTTTATTTAAATATTCATCATGAGTAATCAAATTATCATAACACAATATGCAAAAATTCAAAGATAGCTCATGATAGGACAACCAGAAAGCCAACGAGAGGCTTGTTGAAGGTTGCCCCGTAAAGGAATCACATCATATGACATCAGATCAAAAGGTTCAATAATTAATTTAGGTCAAGAGGCAAATTTAAAGCGAAAAAAAAACGAGACTTAAATAGTGCAATCACTCTTTTTTTTTTTAATTTAAGATCTTTATTCATTTATTTAAATATTTATCATGAGTAATCAAATTATCATAACACAATATGCAAAAATTCAAAGATAACTCATGATAGGACAACCAGAAAGCCAACGAGAGGCTTGTTGAAGGTTGCCCCGTAAAGGAATCACATCATATGACATCAGATATGACATAATATATTTTTAAACCAAACAAAACTCCATAGACCTTAAAAAGCAGTCGGAACATTCAAAAGGTCGCCTTAATACGACCTTTAAGATCTTTATTCATTTATTTAAATATTTATCATGAGTAATCAAATTATCATAACACAATATGCAAAAATTCAAAGATAACTCATGATAGGACAACCAGAAAATCAACGAGAGGCTTGTTGAAGGTTGCCCCGTAAAGGAATCACATCATATGACATCAGATATGACATAATATATTTTTAAACCAAACAAAACTCCATAGACCTTAAAAAGCAGTCGGAACATTCAAAAGGTCGCCTTAATACGACCAGTCTGGTTGTTTTTTGATTTTTCATTACTTAATGTTTGCAAGTTTCGGCGGAATAACTAATAGAAATTTTACTTTTGAATTTTTGAATCTGTTTAAGATTTTTGTCGTAAAATCTGCCCACAACACGCTAAGAAATCGTCACAGTGGTATTTTTTGTTCCATCAGATAGGCCAAATAACTTACCATAGCAACCAGATAGCCTGCTTCATTTCAATTTTATATCAGACGGATCAAGAAATAGTCGCTTTAACGTTAACGGACGAAGTTTACGAGCATTAATTATTTTGAAATGGACGCTTTTACAAGTTTTAAAACCTTTTTACTGTGAAACGTTAATTTCAAATATAACACACTCTTGAAATCTCAGGGAATTGATGTCATTCAAATAGCATAAAAACGGCTAGTCGTCTATAACGAAACACTACAACCAACAGAAGTATTTTGTCTCCTTGTCTAGCAGTTGGAAGAAATTGTAGTTGAAAGCTTTCAAAATGCACAGAAATGATGTTCGTAATCTTAATTTTTTTATGCCAACAAATTTTAGTTTTCAGTTTAGCAGGAAGAAAACTCATATCCTCACACAATTTTTGAACTTATTTTTAAAAATCGTTTCACTATTTATAAATTTTCTGTTTGTCAGTATCCTCAGGCAAGACAAATTATTTTAGGAAGAATCGTGTAATTGAACTTGACCTAGCCCACTCTTGACCCAGCCCAGTCTTGACATAGCCCAGTCTTGACCTAGCCCAGTCAAAAAACGGTCCATAATTTTGATATTAAAACTAAACTCAATTAAATATTTTTTGAAGTTTCAGGTTTGCTTTTTATTAGTGTTCTTGTCCTTTAAAATTGCAAACGGACTGTTATTGAATGAGAAATGTTTTGAAGTTGTAATATGGACGCCTCTGAAAAAAAGACAATCATTCATGAACTCCTTTTTTGTATTTAGTAGCGCTGAAATGTATTACCAGGACAAAACGGACGAAATTAGAAACTTTAATCAGTTTTAACAAATTAGTTTGACTTTGAAAAAAACACACAAAATAGCACATGCTCTTATCTTTTTTTAAAAAAATTGACCACCCAAAAATTCACCCTAAAACGGGTCAGTTTTGGTGCTTTTTACTAAATCAAAATTTATATTTAAACTACGAGGTGACTTGCTGAGAAAGGTTTAAGCATCTTATAAAGCCCAGCAAACATTGGAATCAAGTATAGTATATTTGTTTTTAAAATTAGGAAATATTTATTTTTCACTAGAACTCCTATGTTTTATAATTATTATAATCTAAAGTAGATAAAATTTTTGACCGCACGAAAATGTGGTACTGCGGCTACAGTAACTTGAGGTGATCCTTATGTTATCTAAATATAATTTTGTTATTATATCAAAAAGACCATTATGTGCCGACCTGGAAAGAACTGCTAGTTCAGTCTACTGTACGTAGCTACGGATCTCAGCCAGCTTAAGCTGAGCGTGAGAGAAAAATACTCAAAAGATCAGTCTGAGTTTGTTATTTGAATTTCTTATTACTTTTAAACTTATAAGCTTATACTTAATCCTGATCTTCTTACAGAACCAAAACTTGCAAAAAAATTCACATTCTGAATTCTGGTAAAAAAAATTCCTTCGTCACTATGATTAAATTCAATTCACTTTGAGAAAAAAGCATTCAAAATAATCGAATTTCAACAGATGTAAAATCAGAAACTTGATATTTTAGGATAACCGGTAACAAGGTAAATTTGAACTAAATAAGTTGAAAGTGGCAGAAAATAGAAAACAGTCACAAACTTTTCTCTGTTTTTTTTACAGATAAAACCGCTCAAGAAAAGAGAAGTATCTGCTTAGATTATAGATTGCCTTAAAATAATTTGTTTAGATTCTATATTTGACCATCACGTTTTTTATTGAAACGAAATAGTTTGTTTAGATTCTATATTTGACCATCACGTCTTTTATTGAAACTAAATTTGTTTGTTTTTTATTGAAACAAAAATTGTTTGTGTTTGTTTTTATTGAAACGAACCAAAATTTGTTTGTTTTTGACAAGGGGCTGTTTTGCAGGTTCCCGAGGTTTATGCAACCTTCAGAGTCTGAAAAAACTAGAAGAGTCTGGCTGCAATTTTTACCATCATGGCCAGAGCTTTCGAGCATACACAAAGAAGAAAAAGACAATCGCTTTGGATTTGCAAGAATCAATGACCACAACTGCTAAAAATTGCAAGGAAGCATTGTCCGAAAACAGTTCGTGGGTACAGATACTTTAGAGGTTTTTATGAAGTGGACGTTGAAGAGGGAGAAAAAGAGAGCGAGTGAGAGAGATGTTGAGTTTAAAAAACATTGAACAATTTCAGCGAAGCAATGTATAATTACTATTCTAAATACAACATTTCTATCAATTCAACGTACCACACGGAAATATTGATTGTAAAATTTTCCCTAGATAGATTAGTTTCTATGTTAATTAATGTTTGAAACAAAAAAAAACTGAGAGGTCTTCAAAAACCAATCGCTTGTGAGTGCGACGACTCTGAACACTTCTAAAGACGCCTTGGCTCAAAAAATATTCGCGCTCTTTTGCCCGTGAAACTTTTTTTGCGTTATTAGTAGAAGAAACCGTCAGTTCGCTCCTAAAAAAAGTTTGAGTAACCTATTCAAATCCTCTCTACAGCTGAAAATTGTGTTTGAGAAAGTCGTTGAACAAAATGTTTTTTTACTAATTATGAATCCTCAAAATCTTTTCATGTTTTTACTGCTCCATATACCTTAAGAGGCAGTCGGAACATTCAGGGCTTCGCCCTGATACGGGCAGGTCTTGTGTTTGATTTGAGCACAATTATTCCGCTAACTTCGTTGCCAAAGTCGGAACAGTTCACAGCATACGGTTGATATTAGTTTTGAGTTTCTTTCTAAAATATACACTGTTTAATTTGGAAGTTTGCATTTATATGTATACTTCTAATTTCGATTCTTTTGTTTTTTCGCCCTAATATATCCGCCACCTTATTTTTCCACTTCAAACAATAAGTAAGCTTGCACGCTTGATAGGGCAGCTGTTTTTACCAAAAACTAGCATAGGCGAAAATCTTTAAAATTTGGCAAAAAAAACGGTGCACAAAGTGAGATTTTAGCAGAAATGGTATTTTAATGTAATCGTGTTGCATATCAAACACACGCACTATTGAATAGCAAATTAGGAACCACTACAGTCGTACCAACGTTTTGCGATCTTATTATCAAAGGGTTGGACTGTATTGGAAATTTAGAGTATCAAACCCTGACGGCTTTTTCACAAAGTCCTCTGAAGAACTGTTAGCGTCATTAATACAAACTCAGGACGTATTTTCCGATTAAAATTTTGAAATTTTGCTTTATGAAAACAGCCGGTAAGGAGAAATATAGATACATGGAAGATAAGGTAGATAAGCAGTAACATTTTCTCATTGGTTATACACGCAGAATTATTGAATTCTGATTTCAACAACTGCCTTCGCCTTCCGTTTTTGAAGTGTCTTCTAGACTCAGAAATGAATCTGATACAAATTTTTTGATAGGAAACCATGGACTTACAAACTATCACACAAGCTTTTGAAACGGTTCGAATCAGAGTTTCCGTTTCAGAGTTATCAAAACTGCAATAAAGCTTTCTCGAAATTTTACTGGAATGTTAAAACTTTGAGCATAGAAAAAATGAAGATCATCATGAAATAACTTGAAAATGCAATGGCTTCACGAAAAACCGAAGTGACAAAAAATATCTTAACAATTTGTGTTTTATAAAAAACACAACCTAAGTTAGTTTATGACCAGAATTTTTCAATATAATTTCACCACTCTCTCGTATTTTAGGCATGACTGTTCTGATTGGGACGTTAAGTAAGGACTGGAAGGAACTGTAGCGTAAGGTACGGAATTTGAGGAAAACCTGAAAAAACCTCTCATCAAAGCATTTTATTATCTGCTTCGTATAATAATAGTGTAAAATTAAAATAAGTTATAAAATTAGACAAAACTGCTCGTATCAGGGCGAAGCCCTGAATGTTCGGACTGCCTTTTAAGGTTTATGGAGCAGTATTAACATTAAAAGTTTCATGAAATAAAACAAAAATGAAAAAAAAAATTTTCTAAAATTTGAAATTTTTTGATGAGAATCATCCCCCCACACGCCAAATAAAGTACAAAAGTATAAATTTCGCTCCTTGTAACAAACCAATTATGGCAAACAAGCTTCTTTTAGCCAATTTGGACCGATTTCTTAGACGGATTAACTCTCCGCTTGCGCGTTAATAGCGCGAAATATAACGCGCGTTAATTGTCCCAAATTGGCCAAAATGTCAATCTTTAAACCCCCGTAACTTTACGAAAAATGATCACAGGTAAAATATCTTTTCAAATTTGAGCTCAGAACAACAATACTTTTCGAATGATATTTAAAATTCCGTCAAAAATGGCTAGTTAAAAAGTCGAAATTTGTCTGAAGAAAAAAAAAAAACCCACCCCGAGTACAAATATTCCGTTACTTTCGTATCGAAAGTCGGAACAACAACGACCTGCTCGTATCAAGGCGAAGCTCTGAAAGTTCAGACTGCCTTTTAAGGTCTATGGAGCATTAATAAGATGAAAAATTTCAATGTAATAAAAAAAAAAAAATTGAGATTTTATGTAAAAACATCCCCCCAACACGTCATATTAAGTAGAAAGTGATAGATTTTGCGCCTATTAAGAAAACAATTATGGCATATAAGCTTCCTTGAACCAATTTGGAAACGATTTCTAAGACGGATTAAATCTCCCCTTACGCGTTAATAGCGCGAAATTTATCGCGCGTTAATTGTCCACAAATTGGCCAAAATGGCAATCTTTAAACACCCATAAACTTTACGAAAAATGATCACAGGTAAATTATCTTTTCAAATTCAAGCTCAGGACAACAATAGCTTTTGAATGATATAAAAAAATTCTGTCAAAAACTGCTAGTTAAAAAGTCGAAATTTGTCTGAAGAAAAAAAACCCACCCCGAGCACAAATATTCCGTTACTTCGTATCGAAAGTCAGAACAAATAGTCGTTACTCGTATTTGAATAAAATGAGATGAATTTAATTCCATCAATAAAATCATCTATTTAGAAAGGAAAAGGTGAAGTAAAAGTTTTTTTTTGCTATTAAACACACACATACACTGGATTTTTTTGCTATTTCCTTTTTTTTTCAATTTTACAAGCAAGAATCCGAAAAAAATCAGTTCTCAAAACGATTATTTGATCCATGAGTCGACACTTTTCGAATATCATTCGTTTTAGCTACAACGAAGTCTTTGTCCACCATTCCACTTTAGGTGGGAGACCTTGGCATCCTGAGAATGTTTTGCCCCAATCATGAATCGAACACCTCAGCCCGGGAAATACCAAACCGTTGTACGAAAAGATTTGAAAGTGCCAAATGTTGCATGCGATGTTAGACTGATTTTAATCTTATTAAGATTTCAGTGAATTGAAGAGGAGCAATCAGTACTTGTATTGGAGTTTCATTGCGTTGGAAACTATTTTTTGTCCTGGAAACTGGAATTTTATTCTAATTTCCAGCAAGTAAGCGAACGAGTAACCTTGGTTTCATAAACATTGGTCATTTAGGCTTCTTTTGTTTTTTTTTTCGTGACAACTGGCATCATCAGGACCACTTAAAGGCACCATCAGGGCGACTTCAAGGCATAATAAAGGCCATTTCAAGATAGCATCAAGGATCATCAAAGTGCTACTACGGCTGACCATCTGACTTTTTGGTAAACTTTAAGTGAACTTTTTTCCAACAGGTTTCATTCACTGTGCTAAATGCTTTCAAAAGTCAAAACATATTGTGAGATTTCTTTAGTTTTTAATAATCAACATGCTTTGCTCGCTAAGGTGAATCCTGGGGCACGCAAAGGTAGATTTTTTGGTTAAAACAGTTTTGTTAATTAGAAAAAAACTTTGAAATCAATTAAACATGCAATTCCAAAAGTTTTCCGGAGTTTTGTGCAAAACAATTAGAACACACGTATTGTAATATTTCTAGTGAAAAATGAGTTCTGAAGGGCTCTTTTCCTTACCGAGACAAGACTTAGACTGATAATATCTGTCAAAAACCCAAAAACCTGTTTCACAGCCAAAAAACCTAGTAGTTTATACCTGATATTGATATCAACTAATTCTTTAATAATAATTTTTCATTACTTGAAATAAATATTGTTAATAATTTTTCATAACTTCAAAAATCGTATTCGAGTTCCGCACAATTTTACTGCTCGCAGGACCTACAGACAATCTACTCTTAAAGAAACGAGAAAAAGTTGCACAACTTTGAACAACCGGTCGCGTCTACAGCCGCTACTAATCCCTGGCTCGAAAACAAACCTCCGTTAGGCAGCCTCAATTCAGTAATCTCACTAAAAACGCACCACTGAAAATTTTTTTTGACAACTAAGCATGCCATCGAACAAATCAAACCAACAGTCTCTACTCAAAAATGGAGCTATCATTAAGCTATATTAGAGGGTCTAAAAACTTTAATTCGGTGAAGAGATTTCAGATTAGGTTTACGACATTGCTTGATTAGATTTACGATCTGGAGCTTGATTACTCTAAATTAATCTCAACGGAATAATATGCGTGTTTTGAGCTTCAGGAAGCTATTGCTGATGACTATCAGCTGATCCACTGACATATTTTGACGACATACTGCAAAAAATCTCTACGTTGACAATACAACCAGAACCAATGCTAGAACAGATGAGAAAGCTACGGAAAAAAATTACAACGGGATCCAGTGCAATGACCGTTAACTCAAGTCAACAGACAGCAGTCCGAAAAACTTCAGCAGCAACCTATAGGAAGCTCACACTCAACTCACAACCTAACATGCACTAAGTCAACATCAACTCGACAAGTTTCGACAACTCTATTAGAACTTTTAGTGCAAATAGTTTTCCTTTCGGCGAACCTTTGCTAAACAATTACACGTCGCTTGGCTTTTACACTGCTGTCGCAAACACAAAAATGGTCAAAAACCCATTTTAGCTTTTGTCATAATTAGAAGCAAAAATTCAAAAACCGAAGCACTACGACCGACTTCAATTCGCACTTTCTTTCTTTGTCGCAAGCTCAAGCAAACAATTACCTGCAACATGATCATAATTATGAGAACACGCAACCGCCATTGTTTCAAGAACTTTACTGGGAGGCTAAAGACCTCGGCCATCTCTTAACACCAGTGCTTGTGACGGCAACTTGTTTACCAATCGAACGCAGCCAAGAATTGCTTAAGACGAACTCCGGTTTAGGAATGCAATTTTCAATAGCCCTCAAATCATTCGTTCAAAATAACCGTGCAATGTCTTGATGAAGTGGAAAAACCTTGTACACTCCACGCTCTTGAATACGCATCGGTAGAAAATTTAAATGACTAGTTGGACAACTATTCCAGGGCGTTTGAAAACATTCAGCTTGCTAGACAAGAAACAGGGTCAAAAAACTTTAACCACAATTATACGTTGCGGAATTTACGAGAATCAGCTTGCATAGAAAGCAACCCTAAAAATACTACAAAAAGACAGATCGACGCCATGTTTTTACAGCACTTTTGCACACTAGATAATGAGCAGCACTAGAAAGAGCGTTTTACAATTTTTTTTTAAATTTTCCCTCAGATCAAAGAATAAAGCTAGTGAAGTAAAAGAACACTGTTTAATAGTTTTGGAACACATCAAGCTACGAAATGCAATTCAGTGAATGATTGGTTCATCACAAAATATGGAGCAAAGCACCACACCACTCTACACTATGAATTCAACTTCAATCTCCGATAACTACTTCGCCTTTCTTTCTGCTTCAGTGTTTTAGAATAGCGAGGGTTTCGTTTAAAAGATGAGATTTCACAAAAAAAAACGAAACAATGCAACAAAGGAGTAACCCACCAACTTAACAAAAGTGCAAACACCAACTACGAGAGAGACGACGTTTTGAAGACAAATCAAGTTGATATTGCCCTGATTCCATTGCTCGTTCATGAGACACAGCTCTGTTTGGCCCAGTGTGATGCTTGTCGAACATAAAAATAGGGTTTCTAGACCTCATTACCAATTGTAAATTGAGCCCTAACTTTTTTTTGATCCTCCCAAATTATTGCCCTCCCGAAGATTTTCATGACATGAATATTCAACCATGCGATGATAACAAACGAGCGGTAAGCCCTAATGAAATTTACATATATTATGACGAATTGCTTACATTTTTGGATGATAATTGACTTCTGACAAAATAACGAAAATAAAATGAAGCATATGAACAGAGGGTCTTAGATGTTATGAATGTGGTCGGAAAATTTGGTTAGTTGCGTGTACATTAAGCTTACGTTTTCTTAATTGACCAAAAAATTACACCCCTGGCCAAACAAAACCTCGCCTTATTTCTTTAACAAAATAAAGATAAGCAAGGCAACAGTTAAGCAGTTCGTCGAAAGGAAGTCAAACAACTACCTTTCGTTTGAATCACGGTTCGCGGAGGTTAGAAAAATCACAAAAAATCAAACCGTTCGAGCATTGTGAAATAGAAATTAAAGTTTGAAATGAACTGATTCAGCAAGCCTGCTAAACGGGCTGGCTTTCTTGGTAGAAGTTTTCTATGCTGAATCTTTACTGGGACTTTTAATCTATCATTCTAAGTTGATTGACTCTTCAACCAATAGTCGCTTTTTGTATATACGAACAGCTGTCGTTTTCAATTACAATTAATTGTTGTCTTGAGTTCTTCACCACAAAAGTATCGTTTTGAACTCCTGTTCGAGAAAACTTTTTTATTTCATCCAGCTCTGGCCAAAATTGATTCCATTTCAGCCCTTCTCTTTATTAGATGGTTGTATTAAGCCCATTTTTTGAAACAAAAAGCCAAACAAACCGAATTGAGTTTCAAGTTGGACAAGACTATTCAGCCCGTTTGGATCCAAATTTTCCAAGATAACTCGTATTGATCGCACGACAAATGATTTCATATCCTTTTTCTCTGAAAAACGAAGACAGAAATTGACCCGAGAGGTTTCGTATTACGTCACAACTGGCAAAACGTCATGTCGAGTTAATCGTTTTAGACTATGTTAAAGGGGTAATTGTGTTGTCCTTGATTGGCTTCCTTGATCAGACATTCTTTCGACTGGGTTCGAACTTTGTTGGTATTAACCATCGTGGGATTAAACTTTTCGCTCGCCGACTGAAAAAACTTCGGCCATTGTAATTATGAACATAAGAATACGACCTCGACCCAGGAAGCCGACCTTAAAAAACTTGATTTTGATTCTAATTTTGCCAAAAATAAAGCTCTCGGCCGAATGAAGATAAAATAATAATGAAGTGTTATCTAGGGCGGTCTATGATTTTCTCGTGGGGTGTGAAGGGGGGGGGGAACTTGACAAACTTGATTTTAGGTAGACTAAATTGATTTTCTGATGTCTCCCAAATCACTATAAAGACTCTATTTCTCTTTACCAAATTTTATGCGCCGCAAGCAATATTTTGAAAATCAGGTCAAAAAAGGTGTTTTTAAGCACTTTTTGAAAAACTTGACCATAAATTCGTTTTTTTTGGCGCGCGCTCCGTTTTTCAAGATAAGAATAACTTGGTGCCTTTGGATAAACTTCAGGTTCGATGGGCCAAAAATCGATATCTCTAAATAGTACAGAGGGGGGACCCTTTAGGTCGACAGGGGGTCGAGCTCCTGAGGGGGAGGGGGGAGAGAGTGAGGTGTCCGAACCAAACCCCCCCTTCAAATCTACTACTGAATGTTATCAAGTGATGTCATTTTTAGGTTTTCTACAAGCTTAACACAAATTTAGAATTCTTGCACAATACTACCCTTGAGGAAGCGCCTTAAGACTAGTATATTGCATGCTTTTAGGCATCTCAGTTTCTAGGCGTCAACTTCCTTTCTAATTTGAAATACGCGGATAATTTGCTCGGTTAATTAAAAATGTTATTACATAGTTGGTTAATAGTTGAATTGCGAACTAAAAATATTAATTGATGCTTAATGAAAACAGATGCAACTGATTGTTCGCAAGTCAATTTTTCAACAAAAATGCTGTTTTTAAACCGCGTTATCATCTAAGAGCGAAGTTTATTTTTTGTACAAATTCTTCTCACACTTAAGCAAGAAGCTAATTCATCTGAATGATAATTCGAACAAGCAATAAAGTTGTCATAGTCTTTTTCAATGTTTTTTATTGGTTCGTTCTTTTTATTCCGGATCGTCAGAGGTTCTCCAAACTGAGTGCCCCTATCAAACCCTTCATGGGCAAGCACATGGAAAATTTTTGGAGCAAAAACAATAACAAGTTTCCCAGATAACATAATAATAACATTGTGATGATGTAACTTGAGGTTTGAGCGTCTTCTAATTAAGCCAGCCTACTATTACAAATGTAGTATTAATCCGTGAAAATATTCTACCCCTCATTTCGCCTCGCCACATTTTCCCGAAAGGTCTAATATTTGATAACAGCTTATGATATCTATTTTCGGTCAACCGCAACCCCTATTTTTTCAAAATGGCTTTTGAACCAGTTTATACTCTTTGTGAAGAAAATTTTTAGCACAATTTTTTTTGGTGAAAATGTTCTAGAAAAGTCAAAATCGTTTTTTTTTCTAAAAGATTCGCCTGCTTTGGTGTATATATTTTTTGAGCCCCCCTATCGAGAAAATCCAAGATCCACCCCCTGACGGTATCCATTTCAGTACTTTAAAAAATTAAAGAAAAGAATCAACGGCGCCCAGAAGAGTTTTTTGGGCAGTTATTTCATAATATAATAACATGAGATCCAAAAAATTATAATAATAATAATATGGTAGGGCTACAACTTAATGTGAATCTACTTAACAACCCCCCCCCCCTATGGTACCTACTTCAGAATCTTCACCCCTATAAATAAAACAGTAAACTAGCTATGAGCTTTCTATTGAGAGTTCTAATTTTGCTGCATTCTGATTGGTCGAAAAACCGACCATTTTGATCTACTTAACAATCCCCCTTTCTTGAAAGGGGTGGAGACTGTTAAGTAGATCCATTAATGTCATATAACAAAAATTATGGTTTATTTGCTTGGCCTAACTTTTCTTTGCGTTTTGATGAAGAGCGTGTAGAAAGAAAGAACTTGCGTTTTCATGAAGAGCCTAAATATAGCAGCAGCAACAACAGCGTCTGTAGTCATCGTGAATTACTGAGAGGAAACAATATCTGGATGGTCGAGACAGGAAATCGAGCAAGATTGAGAGAACACGTAATGTGTGCGATTGAAAGTTTCGCTACAAAACTACCAGATCACTGTTTAAGGTATGGGGAAGAATCCATTCAAAACTGAGACTTTTCGGACCCTAATTATTTCGAGTTTTCAGATTTGAGGCTATTTCAAGTTTTATGTAATAGCGGGGAGCAGTGGTGTCTGATTATCTCTCTTAGTGTTCGAGGCCCATAATGATTGCTCGTTGCTTGAGGGAGCGGTAATATTACCCACCCAAAAAAAATAACCTAATGAAAATTGCATGTAATTCTTAACAGGGGTCGCAACAGCAGTTCTCGGTAAAAAGCTGAAAAACTCGTTCGCTCATATTTTCTGCCGATTAACTGTGTTGAATAGCCTCGAAATGAAACCTAGTTTTAAACAGGGACGGATTTGGAGGGGGCGTTGGGGATTCGACCCCCTAACAACCTTTTGTACTATTTTGAGATATCAATTTTCGGTGACGGAACCTAAAATTTTTCTAAAGGCGCCTTTGGTGCTACTATATACTAAACTTTAGGGAGGAGCCCGCGCCGAAAAAACGCAATTTTTTTGGTCAAATTTTCCAAAAAGTGCCTAAAAACGCCTCTTTGACATGTTTTTTCAAAGTTTTGCCTGCTGCACACAAAATTTGGTCAAAATGGGGTCTTTAAACTGATTTGGGAGAGCTCAGAAAATGGAAAAAAATCAATTTGGTCGACCAAAAAGGTCGTCAAAACTTACGAATTTTTTTTTTAAATCTGCGTCCTCGAGAAAATCTTAGATCTGTCCCTGGTTTTAAGTTTTTTGGATTGAACAAAAAAAGCAATAAAGGTTGAGCGCAGAAAACTTGTGACAAATTTTTTGAAATCTTTCATGCATTCCGGCAAACAAAATCTGTGGAAAATTAATTTTCCATTAGTTATTATTACTGAACAAGTTATCATCAGTGTTTGGTTAACCGTTTTGTATGTACAGTATTTCGTATTTTCAGGTTTTTATTCCTTTCTCCACATTGTTCGAGAGAATTACCTTGGAGTAAAGATCTGCAGTTTCTGCAAAAAAATGGGATCACCAATGTCGTTTTCTCTCGCCAAAACTTATCTCATATACTACAATACAGCAACCTCTATCATCGCGTATATTCTAAACTTATGAATTCACGATTCTACAAATCACAGGCACGTCTTGTTCAAAGTCCCCATTGAAAAATCAATTTTTATCTACTTGTAGGACATGTAAGAATTGAAAAAATCAATAATGGAGGCTCAAATTATATAGACAAAAGACTGTATCTATACAAGGCAAAGCCCTGATTGTTCCAACTGCCCCTCATTCCACATCGAGTAGTTTTTGGGGAAAAAAATCGAAAACTTTAAAGATTTGGACAAAATCAAAGATCAATTGTGAAAAATTGAGTAGTACGAAATTACAAGGACCGATTAGCTAGACTCAATTTAATTTGAAACGAGTTTTGTTTGTGGGATAATTCACCACGCAAAAATAGTTTGTGTTACGCTCTCAGCATTATGAATAAAACGTTCAAAGCGCGCATAATTTAGCCCAGAGTATGGCTAAATTGGCGGTTTTCAAACTCCCATAATTTTGAGAGATAAATTAATGTTTAAGTTTTATTTCAAGGAGTCGGTTTTTAAATGGGTATCAAAAACTCTTGTTAAAAATTATTATTTCGATCACCGAAAATTGACTGAATAAAAAAAAACACGCCAGGCGTAATTATTTTGTTTTCTTTGAAATTCGGAACAATTATGGATGCATAATGCATAAAATACCTGACCTACAAGTTTTGAAATTGTTTGATAGGATATTGTTCTGAAATATTTTCACATGATGTGGTACTACAAATCCGACCATTGAAAATAGGTAGGAACTTTGTATGCGAATGTGTTCAAGTGTTTTTCTTTTTGTTTTCCACGCAAAATTAGCTACCCTGAATAGTTATTGCACTGGGTTGATTGATATATCATAGAAAAGCCCTTTTGGTTGTGATTCCAACGATATTGAAACTTTTCAAAACAGTTTTCCCAGTGGTGAGAAAAACCGATTTGAAACTTAAGATTTTTCGTATAATTTCGAGCAAATGACCAGGCTTACATTAGCATATTTATGCTTAATTTAAGTTTCGAAAAAGTAATTTTACTCAAATGATGTTAGGTTATGGAGTTTTTAGCTTCAACTTACGAATCAAAAACTTCAAAAATTTGGGGAAAAAAATTTGAAACTTTAAAAAGTCAACTTTTATTTTTTTTTTTCGATTCTTTTTTGTTTTTCTGATAATTGTCTTCAAAAATAGTTTTCCCAGTTTGCATACTTTGCAATGACTGACGGAAATGTCAAAGCAATTTTTTTGCGTCCAGGTTCCTCTAACACATGACGCCTAAAAACGTCACCAAATTGAAAAAATAATTTGGTTTTAATTTTTTAAGACTGTTCGGAACATTCTAGGCTTCTTGCAAAGTAACCGGCTATCCTTCTTTTAATTTTGTCCAATGAATCAGTCTTTGCACCTAGTTAGGCAAGGTAGACGCACTTGGGAGGCTTAAGCGATAAAATTGTCTTTATTTTCGTAAAATCGTTGGTGTTATTTGACGTAAAATAAAATATCAATTAATACAAAGGGGGTCAATCAGAATTAAAAACAATCATAATTAAATTTTGCAATCCAAAATAAAAAAATCATCGACACGTTACTAAATAAATAAATCCAATAGCAACTTCAATGACATGTAGATGGGGGTGGTGTTATGAGTTTGGTTATGGATTGGATTTTTCAATTTTTTTTTGATATTTTGAAAAACTGCAATAAATAACTTTAAGCCAAACAAAACTGCTTGTAACAGGGCAAAACCTTGCACAATCCGACTGCTTTTTAAGCCTGTGTTGGCCTAGAATAATTGATAGAATTCTCAAAACAAAAACATATTTTTTTCATTTTTATTTTTGAAAGCTGTTGTATCATTCCGAGCACGCCATATGAAATGCAATGTGAGAGATTTTGCCCGTTGTAAAGTATCAATCATAACTGTGTCCGTATACATTCCAATAAAAAACATTTTCAAATAATGGTCCAAACAATCATCGCAAATTACAAAAAAAACGGTCCCATACAAAACAGTCCCATGAATAGTCCTGAAAACAGTCCAGAAAACAATCCTATTGATCAAAGTGTCAGTTATTCCAGACACTGCTTTGAAAAAATTTCGCGGATTATAAACATTTTGGTTCCAACTAATCCTGATGTCAACAAATATTATAGCAGAGAAATTACAACAACCTAGATAACAGCAGCGCCTATTCATTAAAAGCAATAATATGCAAAACATAAAAGTTGACGTAATTAAAAAAAAAAAAAATTTTTTAATCCATGCAAAAAAATGAAAAGGTCAAATTGTTTCACTTGCGAACATTGGGCGACGCTCAAAATAAATGAAACTCACTAACTATTGATAAAAGATATACTTACTATCAAATTTCTGAGTTGCTGATTTTTGAAGTTTTTGCTTATATTAGACACCGAACACTGTCAGATATTTCCCTTCACTGGCGCTACGCACAAAGTAGCAATTAACTTATGCATACAAGAGAGGACTCGGTTGAGATCGTTAAAGATCCTTGCCACTTCCCCGATCCGGCTGACATCAAAAAACGTAAATTGAGAAAAACGCTTAAAGGTCGAGCAGTAGTTTGGGATGTGAGACCACGGAAGTTCAATATTGCAGCCTGGTGTGGTGTGAACGAAAAAATAACTGTTCATTTATCAATTTATTCTGTAAAAAGCAAGCTGTAAATAGAGTTCGACGCGGAAAAAAAAGAAGAATCAACTTCGCTGACCGACTTTGAAGTACCACTGGCCGTAAAGAAAAATCAAAACGAGGTGCAGCTCGTTTTGCATGATTCTGATCGGCAAGATGAAAATTGGGTTATTGTGTTGGCTACGTTACCTTCGATAAACATATTATCTTTATAAGATGATTGGTTCTGCGATGGATTGTTTTCGACTGCTCCCAATGTGTTGTATCAAATTCACACAATACACGTTTCAGTTGAAGGATGACTAACTCCACTTTTTTACACTCTGCAGCCCGACTAAATTGGATCAACTTATTTTCGCCTCCTCAATGCCTTAGAACTTGAGTCCCCAAAACGCCTTGCATTTAATTTTGAAGTAGCTGTGCAAAACTCAATAATAGCTACCCATCAGAATGCCCAAATTCAGTTTTCTTTCATATGAGTCAAAGCGTTTCGCGAGTTGTTCAACCGTCAGGCAAAACTCGCAATTACAGCAATGACTTTATATTTTGTGAGGTTATTCGACTGCTTCTCGCAACGAAGTTTCTGCCCGTTAAGAACCCACCGAAACAATCAACCGATATTCAACTATTTCGAGGACACATAGGCTGACTTTTTAAGGACGACAGTAGCTCGAATTTAACATGGAGGTTTCATTTAATGGTAAAAAACTACCTTCCCCCCACTAACAACGCTGTATAAGGTTCGAACCCCAACTTCGTGAAACTAGTCAACAGTAAGCACCCTTCGTTTTCAAATTTCATCGAGAAGTTGATGAACGAACAAACGAACGCGGAAATTCTGTTAAAAAATCTGCAAAGGACAAAAATTAGTCAGAACAAAAAAAGTTAAATAACAAAAACTCGACAAATACCTAATCACTAAAATTAGGTCAAATCAAACCAATAATATCATTGGTTTTTCGAAAGAATGTATTAATAATATAAATTCATAATTAGAAGTTTTTTTGTTATTAATTTTCAATTAATTTCCATATTGCCAAGCAAAAAAATATTCAAAATTTATCTATTTTCATTGATTTTTAAAAATGAACTAGAGTTGATTGGAAACCGACAACAAATGGATACATACAAAGTGTTGATTTTTTTTATTCCCTTGCCCAACTCGCTAAGGTTGAACCTTTTGTAGGAACTGCGAATCTAGCCGTTATCAAATTTACCCAAATTTCAACTTTTTTGGAAAATTGGAAACAATTTTGTGCCGCCGGAGATTCGTTCCTTTGGTCTTTAGAGTTTGAGTCTTACGTTGTAACCATTATACCCTGAAGCCTTTGATTATGATCTGACTTTTTGTTCTATGTTTGGTTCCTTTGTCTTTTATGATTTTTGATTTTTAATTTTTTCAAAGCGTATATCAATTCTGTCGGCGTCAAAAGATCAAGGTCAAAAAATTCAAATGGTTTTTGAATGTTTTGTATGGGAATATTTTATATGGGACTGTTTTGTATGTGCATCTTTAAAATAAGTAGCCTGCTTCAACTATTTGGACGGATTAATCAGATAAATCCCCGCTTCGCGTTAATAGCGCGAATTATACCACGCGTTAATTGGTCTCAAATCGACCAAACTGGTAATCTTTAAACCCCCATAACTTTATGAAGCAAGATCACTCTTCAAATTTAGTCTTAAAACAACAGTACTTTTTGGATGACATAAAAAATTTCGTATTTAAATACGATGGCTTTTTAAAAACCGAAATTTGTCGCGAGAATAAAGTTCACCCGAGCACTAATAGTTCGACATTTTCTTCGAAAATCGAAACAATACTAAAATGGGAATTCTATTAGTTGATTCTCCTTAAATGGTCCATTTCCGAGTTGAATTGATCCTAGAAATTTACGCCATTGTTTTACAAAAAAAAAACATCTAAGACCGGGGACGTTGATGGAAAAAATATTTTTCCAGGCTGCCGATGTTGTTCGGGTTGTCCTTCTTGCTAAATATGGAGGTATTTATTCAGATTCCGATGTCATTTTGATGCAAAATTTATCGCATGAAGGAAGTTTTATTACTCGACAACTCGGTGGAAATATGAATTCTGCTTTTATGAGGCTATCATCTCATGAGCCTATTTTGGCATCGGTTATTGATGCCATGAAGGCATCTCTTTCAACTGTCGGTTACTATTCATTACTTGGAAGGTTTATTGACACGGTTGAAGAATATTGTCTGAAAAACTGCCCGGACACTTACAATATCACACTGAAGAAAAATTTACAAGTAGATTTGCTTTGTTGCAATATAACAATTTTAGGTAAAAAAACGTATTCTCTATTAATACTTTTATAATATATGATACCGCTTCTTTATGTTAAGTTTTATGAGTAATTTTCCCTTTTTTTTCATTTATTTTCAAAACTCAAGACATGCACCGCGTTAGAACAATAAAATCAACTATATTCAAGCTTTATTTCAAATTTCCAATGTTCAAGGATGTGAAAGTGCAAGATTCGAACTCAAGTAAAACTTTCAAATTAAATTATTAAATAGCAAATGCTACTAGCAGAGAAGAAATTTGGGCTACATTAAGTAGAAAAGAACCAATAGATATTATAGTCTTCTTCCAATTTTTACGTTCAAAACCCTTTTGTCGGTCAAACGCATCGATCTTTGTTTGACTCGTATCGACACAGGGGAGTATCTAGGATTTTATCAAGGGAAGAGGCGGATTTTCAAAAAATTTTCAAAAATTTATCGATTTTTTTAATGTCTACCAAATTGATTTTCAGAGCTCTCACAAATCACTACAAAGACCCTATTTTAAACAAACTTTCTGCGCCGCCGCAAGCCCAAGGCGCCTCTAGAAAAAATTAGGGTCTGCCAGCAGGGGCGGATCAAGGAGGGGGGGGGGGGAGGGCTTGTTGGCTTCACTCCCTCGCTCAGGGATTCGACCCCCTGCCGACCCAAAGAGTCCCCCCTTTATACTTTGGCGCCAATATATACTAATACTAAGGGGGGAAGGCGCGCCGAAAAAATGATAATTTTAGGTCAAAATTTTCCAAAAAGTGGTTAAAAAGACTTTTTTTAAATTTTTTTCTGCGGAACAGAAAAAAAGGCCAAATCAGGGAGGTTTTAGTGCTTTAGGAGAGCTCAAAAAATCAATTTGGTCGACCTAAGAAAAATCGACAAAAAATTTTCAAAACTTTTGAAAATTCGCCTCCCCCTCGAAAAAATCCTAGATCCGTCCCTGTCTGCCAGCCAAAAATGGATATCTTAAAACAGTACAAAGGGGGTCGAATCTCCGAGGGGAGGGCGTCTCCTCCCCACCAAGCCCTAAGTGACTCGACCACATTGTCACTGATTTATCATTGAGTAACTTTATCTCACCATTTCTTTTTCTCGATTATTGCTTATATTGTAACGATATGTTGTGTTTACTCTCATAAAGAAATTAGCACTTTCAAAAATTTGGAGCAGACAAAAAAAATCAAGAAACTAGTTTATGACGAAATTTTTCCTCCAATAAGAATATGTCTAAAAACGAAATTATAGATTTATAGATGTTAACAGCATAACTTTATGTGTACATCTAACAAAAAACGATTTCAAGGCGGTGAGATACAAAGCAAGAAATTGTGTTTTGAAAACGCTCTATACAATTGTGGCAAGTTTACAAAAAGAAACAATGGAGTTGGTTGATAAAACTTTTTGTTTCTCATTTAAAGTTGTGTTCTAAGTTAGAGCTATACTAGATGATAACATATAACATAGTCAATCTAATCCTATTTTTGAAATGATATTTATATCAACACACAAATTAAAAGGGTTGATTAAATAAGTATAAATGAGTTATAATTGGATGAAAAACTGTCTTAAATACCAAAATAGGTTTGGGGATATTGGCTTTAATTTTTTAAATTAAAATTAAAAGAGAACATTAGACTATTACCTCTGTCAGTTCTGGAACGTTAAGTTTTTCAAAAAAAATTTGTATTAAAAAAAATAAGTGATAAATTTCAAAAAAAAAAATAATTCAAATCGACTGAGTTAGTGGGGAACTTCTCAGCTCTTTGGCAGAGACACATCTGCACCTGCAGTATTGACCTCAAACTTCGCTTTACCCCTTTTCATCATTATCGTGTTAAAATTGAAATTTGCAACTTAGTGACTTTTTAGCATATAAATGAAAAAATTAGACAGGGCAATTTATTAGTTTTTCACCTGCCTTATTAAATATAAAATTCGAAGTCATTTGTAAGGATTGCAAAATGACTGAGGTCTTTGTCGCTGCGTTGTCTGATTTTCAAGGCAAGACAGTAAACCAGTCCGCCCAACTGAAGGGCGACATACTTTTTTTCTAAATCCAGGCCAAAAGCAACAGAAAAAAGTGAGAAAGTCAGTCCGATCCTTATAAAACTATTTAAATCGTAGGGGCAACTCATAGGTTAGAAAACTAAGTTAAATAGAAAATTAGTGTAGTTTTTGCATTGTTATAAGTTCAAATGATCTTTTCTGTTTGGGTTAAAAACTTATTGATGAGATGATTCTTAAATTTAAAATGATGTCCTCAATTTTGTCGGTGGACAATTGCACTTACTTTCATATTCGTTTCCTTCTCTCACAATGTCTTTAATCATTTTTCTTTTATTGGACTCCTGGAACGTCAATTGAAAGTTGCTTTAAGTCTCCCGGTCCTGATGTTTGTTATAATTGTCAACAACAATTCTGGATTGCAACCATGTTGATGGGGTTTTGCTCATATAGCAACCATGTTGCTTCCGGATTTCAACCATGTTGCTGGGGTTTCGCTCCTGACATACGAAAACACAATGCCCAATTTTGTTGTTCTTTCTTGTGCTGACTCCGTCTTGGCTAGTTGAATTAGAAGCTTCAAGTTTCTTACCGGTTTGCAATTCGTTGTTAAAAATCCTTGAAATAAATAATTACTCTGTCCTACAAAATCAGATAATAGAAGAGTTTTGTTTCTTTCCTTAATTAAGTATTGTTACTTTTTATAAGCTAAGTAACTCCGAATTGGGTAATTATTCTGTCCTGTTTAGTAATTGTTTCCATATTATGGGTATTCTTGTGTCATGCACAATTTAAGTAATGATAACTTTTTTAAGGTCATGCACAATTTAAGTAATGGTAACTTTTTTAAGGTCAGTCACTCTGAAACCGGTAATTACGGTGTTCTGTTTACTAAGTGTTTTCCCTGACATGGGTATTTTTAGGAAATGCACAAACACGCAACAGTGAAAAGTATTTAAAAAAATTAATGCGTTGATCAGCCATCGGTTACGGAATTTTTTTTTCAACAATTATTACCTTCTTGATTGGGAACTCAAATTGACATCTTTTGTGTTATGCTTATTCACAAAACCATTGATAATTTGAGAGTACTAAAAACTTGTGTGTTCAATTAGGATTGCTTCCTCAATGATACTGGCGGTTTTTTTTGTAATAAAGGTTCAGTCTTAATTGTTCTGGTGAAATATAAATTGTATTCACATTGGCAAGTACATGGTCGAATTCAATAAGATGTTGTAATCAAGCACGAGTTGATATCAATTGCAATGCAGACTATTTTCCTTAGCAAAAATTATTTCGAATACTTCTCGAAACATCTCACTTTGGTCAGCTATCAAATTTGGCTAATGAATGGCCATTATGGTACTCATTATGCTTATCTTATAGTTAAAAAAATGAAATTAAAGGCAATTACTTTTTTCCATAATCTCACATAGACATTTTGTCTGAAATCAAACTACGATTTTTTAAAAATCTTGAAAGTTTTCTCAAACTGTATTCACTAGGTCTCAATGATCTCTGATTATATCAAATTGCTAGGTCTTTGACCAAATTGACAGTTGAAGATTTTTAATGAATAGTTATATCCATATGCTTTTAAATGCTAAATGATGACAATGGAACAAAACTTATTACAGTTTAAGGTACTGACCTTGCGCAGATTAGCATTGCTTTTTTGTAAATCCAATATAATAAGCAGGCGCTACAGGTTCACTTGAATGAATTATGTTTCATGAATATCCAATATGAATTGGACACTTATGAAACATAAAACTTTTACATGCAATTTACATTCTCAACCAATTTGATGCGTTAAGGAAACTTTAGAGAAGACCACCAACAGAAACGCAGAAGAAGTAATTGTTCGGATTTTTCAAATAGATTTAAATTGCTTGCATGGTCATTGAAAAGGTTATAATTTGAGGAGAAGTATGCAAACTTGGTTAATCACTCAAGCTTCGAAATAGTAAACAGATATAAAAAAGATTTTTTGCGTTTCCCTGTTGATTCTTAAAAATATAATTGACCGTATTTCTATATTAAATTGTTTTGCCGATTGGTCCTTCCAATTAAATTATTTTAAATCTGTGAGATGTTGAAGCAAAACAAGATTGACTTTTTTGTGTATAAAATTTTTGCATAAACGTTTCTGCCCTTTTATCTACACAATTTCTTTTCAGGATTGAATGGGAGGCCGTATCGTCTCATATTGAACCGAATTAAACTCTATGTCTGCTATCAAATGCGTTCTGAATTGCAACTGCGACGGCTGGTCGAATGCTTAGTGAAAAAGTTTTTTTTCTTATGATTTATGAAAAAATATGCATATTCATTTGGGTCATTCGCCATTTTTGCTTTATCTGATTTAAAATTTGAATGAAAGTAAGGATGTTTCGGATCTGTACCTGATAAATTATGAGTATTGAAAAAATTTATTTAAACTTTGTGAGGTTTGTTGGGATCAAGGAATATAATTTTCTGTTCAATTTATCAATGATGCTAAGATGGCTGGTAATATTTTTTAGAACCGAAATAACTTTTGGGGTATTCCTTCGAAAAAGAAAGGTTAATTCGTGATTACTTTTCCTGGGATGTTTGAACAAAATGGTGACTTGATCCTTTTAGATGATGGTGATCGATATACAGAATAAGTGGAGTTGTTCTTTAACTTTAGTTTCAATTTGAATGCTGTTCTGTTGACCTGATAAAACTGGACAGAGTATTTTACAGCATTTTGCAAGCATAAGTTTTTATTCCGAGAACTTATAAAAATTGGAGAACGCATAAGTAACTTATGAAATTATTACTCTTAAAGACGATGAATCCTAAATTTTTATCATTTGTTAGTAAAATTTTTGGGAAGTTAGGATCTTGTTGTGGAAAATCTTGTTTTTCTTTGATTTGAGTTTAGGATGATAATAAAAAGCGATTGGAAGTGAAGCAACTAACCGTTCTTGTGGTATGTAAATTTTATTTTTTGATATTTTTTTTGCTGGAGAATCATGTCTATTTCTGGAGTGTATCGTTGGAATGATTACTGTTTATCTTCATTAGGGTGATTTAATAAAATACTAATAAGACCCTTCTCAATGTTAGTAATATGCCATGTGATGTTGAAGTTGTCTATTTTGAAATGTGTTGACATTAAAAATTAAGCTCATATGAAATTTGTAAAAAAAAATCAAAAGTGGGACAAATTCTAAGAAAGTTGCGCTCTAGCTATGCCTATTGACTAAATCTAGGAGAAAAAATCAAATCATTAAGATTCACTTAGTGAAAATTTTTTTAAAATTTAATTTTGCAACTTTTGAGGAATAAGAAAACATATAAGTGCCAATTTAACAACTTACAGAGATTGAGCTCAGCAGTATTTTTAAGTCCGGTTTATATCCAAAACCTGTAAAAAAAATTACTTTGTAGAAAAAAAAACACCTAATTCTGTTCTTTTTTTTGTTTTCGTTATTTACTCCCCCAAATTCTGTAAATGGTGCGTTAACTGTTGAGTGATTTAAGATTAGGTTATATCTTGAGATATCATGTAGTAAGTTAAGGATAATTTCCTGATACTATTCGGGAACCTAAAAATTTTCTAATTCATTTGCTAAAATTGTGTCTTCATGGCAGTTTGTACGAATTTTTTTTCTCGATTGTTCTGAAATGTTTAAAATAAACTAGAATTAATTTATTAAAATCAAGCTAATACTCTTGTTGGTCGCCTTTTCTTCTTGTGAAATTTTTAAATTGGTGAGTTTTCCGCAAATTGCAGTTTAAAATTGTGAGAACAAACTTTTATCTATTCTTACTGCTGTATGTCATGATAATTGTAGTGTTGATACAAAAATGTTTCGTCGGTATCTAAGATGGAGACATATCTGTGATTGAGTGAAAAAGTGTCATTTGTAAGAAATGAATTTGTGCTCGTGTTGAGTTTTGATGTTGTGTTTTTTGATGTATTCTGCGCAACCTTTTGAAAAGTTTAATCTTTTATCATCAGTTCGCACTTTATGTGTTGGTTTTTGGTTATCTAAATCTGGTGATAAGATTTAAATAATGAATATACCATACGGTGCGGTTACATTGCATATACTGGTTATTTAGTGATATAATATTTGTCTTTTTAATTTAACTTCTGGAAAATCTTGATGGCATGGGGTACTGCCGTTTCGAAACAAATTTATGATGAAATTTTGAAAGAATTTTTCTTTTCCTCCTGATGGGTCATTGTCTGGACGTATGACAACTGGTAGAAAAGAATGATCATCGAAATCATCGTCGTATTAAATCGTTTTCATGTAGTGTCACTGTTAATCTGTTTTTTTTTTCAATATGTTGTATAAGTTGATTTCAATTTTCTGTTTGAGCTGGTTAGCGGTTACAAGTTTTTTCTATTCTTCATTTACTTTTTGTTGACGATGCTGTTGTTGCTTCTGAATCGGCAAAATGTCTATCGTTGAATTGTTGAGTATTCTGACTGTTTGCTTTATCTTGTACGTTTTCAAGATTTCGTATGGTTGCTGTATCAGATTGTGAAATTGCGTTTTGTCTTCTGGAAAAACGGGTTTTTAGAATTTAATTTTGCTTGTAAAAAGAATCTATTTTTCAAACTGTTCATTTTGTTAGTTACTCATTTTGTGAATGTTAATTTATTCTCTGGGTCGTTTTGTTGTTGCAAGATGGGTTAAGGAGAGAGCATATCAGTTCGATAGATTGATGTCCTACAGTTCTCAATCGTATGTGACAATTACTATGCTTAAGTTAGCTAATTCTTACTTAAATGGGGATCGATATGATGTCGAGTGTTAGAGAATGAAACACTAATCCAGTGTTAAGGTTTAATTATCAGATTGTTAGATATTTTTAATTAGCTTACTAACTCTATGAGTTGTTATAGGCCTGGGTCAAACAAGAGGCGGGGTTCAAGTGAAAGATAAATAACTGAAATTCTTCACTGTTTAGCTTAATTTAAATGATAAAATGAGTTTTTGAAAAAGTTTGTACGCTAGTCCTGGGTTGTATGGAAAAGTTAAAAACTGAATCGACGTTTAAGGTTGTTATTTTTTGGGATGCGTTGTTTTTTAAAGGAAAATTCATTAAATCTAAGGAAAACCTTGATGATCTAAGTTTAAGAAAGAATTAAGTAAAACTTTCAGGCAATTTTTTTAAAGTTAAAGATGAAAAGTTAAAGATCATATGAAATTGTGTGATAAACAATTTTTTTATCGGGGTTTTGTACTTTTATTTTTCTTGTTTTCCACGCAACATGAGGTACCACAAATGATCATCGGACTGGGCAGAGTGAATCTCATATTAAAGCCCTTTCGTTCGTGATTCGAACAATTTTCTTAAAATTTCAGAAAAAAAAATCCAGTGAAAGAGAAATTGGATATAAATGGATTTTTTGTCCAATTTCGACCTTTTTAGTTTTAAAAGTCTTTTTGGCACTTCCTTGACAAAATTCTTTTCAAGCGAAAATATCGAACAGTTTTTCATGTTTTGTTTGTTATTCGTTTTAAAGATAACTGTTGTCGATTATGCCTACATTTCTAGCTATTGATTCGTGTGTATAGTTATCTCATTACACCACTCACAAAAAAACTACACTAAAGTGAAGAACTTTTTCTGGTAGTTTTTTTTTTTTCAATATAGTCGTTACATTCCGCAACCGGCTAACTTTGTTTCATAGTGATTTAACTGACTCAACTACTCAAC
>NC_087068.1:45347823-45450304 GCF_963678635.1 Symsagittifera roscoffensis
GATTGAATCTTCGTTTACGCGTTAAAAGCGCGAAACGTATCGCAAGTTATTTGTCTCAAATTGGCCAAAATACCAATCTTTAAACCCCCATAACTTTAGGAAAAATGATCAAAGAAGGAATACTTTTTTTCAAACTTAATCTCAAGACAACAATACCTATCGAATGAAATTTAAAATTTCCGTAAGAAATTGACTAAGTAAAAAGTCGAAATTTGTCTGAAGAAAAAACATACCGAGCACAAATATTCCGTTATTTTCGTTACGAAAGTCGAAGCAAAGATGGTCGAGCACGGTCGAAACACCTTCGACTCTTGTCTATGAATTTGAGAACTGTCAGAATATAAGTTGAGCAGAGTTGAAACGATGATATATTACAAGAGGTGGTAGGTTCAATTTGAATAGCTGGATCGCTTTTTGTTAGACTTCGCTCATTATTTAAAATTTCTTTCAAAAACCAAATTTTTGGCAAAAGAAATAAAAATTCTGAATTTTTGAATTGCATTTCATCTGACAGAGCAATGTATTTGTAGAAACTATCTTAGTAGTAGTAAAATTAATTGAAAATGAAATGACTAAATTATTCCTGACAGTTCTCATGTTTAATACATGCCTACACTCAAAATTACCACCAATTGTAATATATCAACATTGAAACATCGGACGAACACAACCGAAACATACCAAAGATTGGTCGAGAATTCGCAAAATAGGTAGAATACACTCGAAAAATAGGCCGAGTCTCAGCGAGTTATAGGTTGAGCACAGTCAAAAAATCTACCAAACAGTCTGTTAATTTTGGCAAATGGTCGCAAATATACCAACAGGTCTCTGAAATGATCATTGAGTAGATCAGACAAAAAAATCGGTATCATACTTTTTTGGTATCGCACCTCATAGGACAAGCGTAGTCAAAAATGGGTAGAGCACGTTCAAACCATATCAGGGGCGGATCTAGGATTTTCTCGAGGGGGGGGGGCAGATTTTCAAACAAATGAAAAAAAAAATTCGAATTTTTTTTAGGTCGACCAAATTGGTTTTTCGAGCCCTCCCAAGCACTAAAAAGTCCCTATTTTGGCTAAGAAAACAGGCCTAAAACGCATTTTTAGGCACTTTTTGGAAATTTTTAACCAAAAAATAGTGTTTTTTTGGCGGGCGAATCTCCCCTTAAAATAACTATTTATTGGCGCCAAAGGCGCCTTCAAAAAATTTTTAGGTTCCGTCCGCCAAAATTGGATGTCTCAAGATAATTCAAATGGGGGACCTTTTGGGTCGGCAGGGGGTCGAATCCCTGAGGAGGAAAGGAAGGGACTTCCGCCGCCCCCCCCCCCCCCCAAAAAAAAAAACGCCCCTGAATCATATGTAGAATACAGTCGAAGCTTACCAAAAATGTGGTCAAATGGAAAAAATTGCAAATTATTAATGAAAATCACGAAATTTCTATTCATGATAAAAATCATACTGATAATGATCATCTTATAAACCATAGTAAAGGATCAACTTTAGTTCGATTTCAGCTTTTATAATGATAATTAAATTTTTTAATCAATAAAAATCTTAAGAATAATTGTATCAGACATAATCATGAAACTATTAAGAAGGACAAAATTCATAATAATCATAAGACCGAAGTTAAGCAAATTGAAAAAAAAAACTGGCAAGGAAAAACATGCTCTGAAAATTTGGAAAAACAATTAAACAAAGGTCTGTGAAAAAAGTGTATTTGCAGGTTCTAGTGGGCTATGCAACACTGAGTCTTCACAAAAACTAGAAGATTCCGGCTGCAAATTTTACCACCATGCGCAGACCTATCAGGCATTTAGAAAAAAAATAAAACTTCAATCTGCTATGGACTTACAATCTTCAATGACGACAACAGCTAAAATTGCGAGGAAAAGTTGTCCAAAAACAGTTCACGGCTACAAATTTTTCAGCAACTTTTATGAAATCAACAAGGAAAATGATACAACAACAGATGGAAACCCAACAAATGAGTCACAGTTTCAGCAATGAAAGAGTAATTTTTTGAAAAACAAGATTTTATTTCAACTAAAAATATAGTAGTGGATTACCTTCTGAATTTTGATGCCAATATTTTTGATGTAAAATTTAGAAAAAAAATAAACTCGAACTAAATTTTTTTAATGCAACTTGTCTTTAAAGACCCTCTGCTTGATCGCAAAACAGGAATGATGAAACACTCAACCAAAAGTCAGCATTTTACTTTCATACTCACATCTACACGGATGTTTGCTCTGTGGTTTAACTATCCTATTATTTCAGTTTTTAAGTTTCAGTTTTTAGGACTAAGTGGGCTACTTTTTGCCATAAAATTTTTCAACAAAATTTTTTTCAGCAAAATCCAAAGAGTGTTTGCTGTTTCATACATCACACAAATGAAGATTTTTGAACAAACAGATGTGAAAATTTTTTAGAAAATTTTTTGCGCGACCTTATGTTGCAACTTCGAGAACTATGCGGGTTGCTTTTTGCCAAACCACGTTTGGTTTTTAATGTATCTTTTTGTAATTTTTTTCAACATCACCCATAGGTTACATTTTACATGTTTTACGATATCAATTTGCAAATGAACATCGTCAAAATTTAAAGCTTTTGAGACTGGCTTCTGGAATGTTCTGGAACTGGCTTCTGGAATGTTTTTGGAAGGTAAAACTTAACCTAAAAAGTGACGAATACAAATGTGAATCAAAACCAACAACGCAATGACTTACTCGAGTTCGTCTAGAAAAACAGTTATCTAAATTACTTTGACTTTATTCCTTGTTGATCCTTCTAACGTTTTGGGGTAATCTACTCCATTTCTTGTTAAATTTTCTCGCAATCCAACCTTCTGACGACCAATTTCTCTCTTCTGGTCCAGTACTCACTTTTTTTATCCATTTCAAAATGACCTTTATTTTTTTGCTGTTTCTGTATGAATGACTTTTGTTCCAGTCAAAAATTCAAAAAAACTGCAGGAAAAAATGTTTTTCGGGGGAGATCAAAAGTTCTATCAAAACAATTCTCATGAAAGAAGCTTCCATGCCCCAGTTTATTTTCGAAAAATCACTTCGTTTCTGTAATTATCTTCTGGAAAATTTTCCACTTTAACTTAGTTGGGCAAAACTAAGGAATTTGATAAACTTCAAGCGCCACTAGTGGCAATTTATAAAACCAAAAACATATTGCTAAGAAACCGGGCTGAATATTTCGTTATCAATTCTATTTTACAGTTTAAAATCTATTTAACTCGATCCTACTTTGAACATGAACTTTTTGTCTAAACATCTAGAGTATCTTGTACCTCATTTTTATCATTCATAAATTCAACGGATGCACTCAAAAAAAGTTAAGGTAATGTTGCCTTAAAAATGCCTTAAAACACTTTAAAAACTAAAGTAAATTGCACTTCATTAAGTACACCTTAACTTGCCTTAAAACACTTTAAAAATATACCTTAAATCACCTTAAAACTTAGGATGTCTCAGACTGACAAAACATTTTAAAAAGTTTTTTACATGTAAATTTATCTTAAATATTTACCTTAAAAAAGTATGTAGTTTACCTAAATTTACCTTAACATTAAGGTATTTTTATCATAAATTTTTCATTAAAAACTCAAAGACTACGGTAAAAAAACCTTAAGTAAAAATACATACATAAATACATACATGCATACATGCATACATACATACATACAAATATACATACAAACATATACACATACCTACATACATGCATACGTATATACATACACATATACAAACATATATACCTACATACATACATACATACATACATACATACATACATACATACATACATACATACATACATACATACATACATACATACATACATACATACATACATACATACATACATACATACATACATACATACATACATACATACATACATACATACATACATACATACATACATATATACAAAACTTTATTCGTTGAACGGTTGAATTGAAGTTTTGGTAGGTTGACTACGAGATTCAATGTTAATCTAACTTCCCTTATTACTGTTTAGTTAAAATCAATCATAAATTTTTCAGTGAAAGTTAAGGTTAGGTTAAGATAAATTAACTTAATTCCTTACTAGTTTTTGCTTACTAATTTTTTAAGGTAATGGAATTTTTTTTAACCTTAACTCAATTAGGGTACTTTTACCTTAACATTTTTTAAGCGTTGAATAGGGTTTTCCCAGTTACTTTTCTTTTATTCACATACATTTTGAAAACAATCGGAACAATTACTCACCTACTGTGCCTTCTTATAGAAAAGGATTTACTGTAGACCAGTAAGACTAAGAATTATCTCCTTTTTGCGCCGTCTTACATTCTGACAAACGTTTGCATTTAATTCACGCGCTTAGGAAGATTGGAAATGTATCTGAATGCTTTTTCAGGGTTAAGAAAATAAGCTATGGTATTTATATGTTATCTTGGAGATTGAATACAATTTTTTAATGAATATTTTTTTCTTGAAAACGACTTGTTTTTCGGAACCCATAGTGGGTAAAACATAACAATTTTTTTGCTAGTTATAATTATTTTTTATTAAATAGAAGCCGGTCATAAATATATTGTGCTTTTTTTCGCTTTTGTGTTTCAATTTGCAATACCTTAACCTCGGCGCGAGTAAATAACTTGATTGAGAGATCATTGGATGCTTAACCCTTATAGTCTCGGCATAATTGCTTGTGTTAAGCCGTGGTCAATTTTTTACTATTTTATTTCTGAATTTAGTATTAAAAACCAAGGAGGTTTTCCTCGTCTTTTACCTTTACTCAAGAATTCAGAATTCTACAGTTTTTTTTTGCTGTGGGGTCCTAGTTCATCCACCCGCCACTTGCAACTATTAACTCCTTGTAAAAACTTTCAAAGTGGTTCCACATCCAGTTAGATAATTTCCCTTCAAGAGTTTGAAATTTCTAATATTGATCCAATGAGTGAATTAATTAGCTTGTCGTTGTACTCTAAATCATGCATTCTGTTGAGCAACCGCCAAATTTTTTCGTGGACACACTATTAACAAAACTTTGGCGTCTTGCAAAACCAAAATAACTTTCGAAAATAAAGCCCAAGATTTCATTTTTCGGTTTTGAAATGAACAGCAGATCTTTAAATTGGAGAAAAATTGGATTGGAAGTAAATTCAAGCAAAAAAAAAAGAAATTTCTCAACGATGCTAATTTAATATCCTTTTGCATATACGTTTTTAAAGAGAAGCTGCTACCAATGAATAAACTAACACTGGTAAAGTCATAAATTTGTTCTAATTGAGTTTAAAAAGAAGCTGTCTACAAAATTTGTTCCAAGAATGCAAAAAGTTGGAAATTTGTTCAGTTGAGTTTTAAAAGTGTTATTAGAAGACCCATGCAGGTGAAGAAATTGACCAGGATATGGTTGAAAAGACGGTCTCAGAAATTTTGGAAATATGGCTATAAAAGATGAAATGAAGTTGTGGGATTTACAACAAAATGATGTTTAGATTTGGTAGACAATCTTCAATAAAACTAAAAAATGGTAGTGTTTTGTTGTTTATACCAATGAAGTTGGTTTCGAAACTACGGAAAGATTGAAACTTGTTTGTTAACGAAAAATATGAGTGAATATGGCATGCATGCAAATCAACTTCAAACGTTCGGAGTAAAGAAAAATAATGATTCATTGTGTTATAATCAAAACAAAACAAACCTCCTTGATTTTTAGAACAATAAGCACGTAACATTGACAAAACATTTTCTGTTTCTAAAAGCATAACGCTCATGGGTGACTATAACATGAATTACTTGAACAAATCAGATAAAGACAAGGTGGAATCTACCATTAATTTCTATGGATTAAAAGCCTTCTGACGCAATGATGAGACGCGAGTCAGGGCTTCGGCAAAGAATCATACCGATTACCTCTTTGGTGACTATCTTGGAATTTAGTCATTAGTTACTAACGTTTATAAAAGGGACCATCTTGCTTCACTTGTTGTGGCAAAAATTAACTTAGGAACTAAGAAATTAACTTAAATTATTTATACTTTCAACAAAGATGATTACCGTAAATTAGATTTTTAAAAAACGCTTTTCGCTCTCCTTTGGTTTTAGTTAAATCAATGCGCAGACGCACAAATCATGTTATTTCTTATGATAAATATAATTTCTAATGCTCTTCACCAAAATGCGCCTATCGAAAAAAAAATATTCGCAAATTTGCAAAAAATTTGCATATTCGCAAAAAATGCGCTGAAATTGGAATGATTTGATTCAGAGCGCAAAGGAAACTTGAAAAGTAAGCAAGGATTACTTTTAGCTTATCGAAATCAAAAAACCGAAGATAAATAGCAAAATTATTGTCATTGCCGTGAACATTTGCCCTACAAATTAAAATAAACAAAAGAAACAACGGCTAAGTGTTTACTCACTTCTGAACACAATTCAGCAAAAATGGAAATACATCAACCAGTTTCGTGGTTCGTGTTCAAGCAGCAGTATTAAGACGGTACGTAACTCAATGAAATGATAACTCAGGTTAAAATTTTACGCCATTTAAGTTATGTATTTTCAAATTAAGGCGAGCTTTTTGGCTCTGTTAAGTCTCAGCCTTATATGCCAACCAAGTCTGAACTTCCGCTGTTCCGTTTTCACCACATAACAGTGAAGCAATGTTTTGATTTGCTTCGAGAGTATTAGGCCCAAAAACCTATGGAACCTTCTACCGTGCCTGCTTGGGCAATAGTCGACGGTCAATCAATAATTGTGACCCACTTTACTTTTCAATAACTGCATAGAAGACAACGTTTTATCATCTGAAATAAAAATCCAAATGTCAGACCCTCGTTCAAAACCATTAAAACATTACTCATTGAATGCAAAAAATTACCAGCCTGTTTCAATAACATGTGCTTTTTCCACAATCTTTGAAAAAGTTCTTCCTGCTCAAAGAACAGAACTTGTGAACAAACATCAAGTAATGACTCCATTTCAATTTGTATTTTGCCAAAAAATCGCAAAATAATATGCATTGACTAACGTTACAGAAAATATCCGAAAAAAAAGATTCTAAAAAAGCATTTTTATGCAGCGTTATTGGACCTTTCAAAGACGTTTGACTCTATTTCACATAAGATTATAGAAAAGAAATTACACTGTTAGGTTTTTTATCAAGAATTTTATCAATGAACGCCTTCAAAAAGTAAACATAAATGGAGTTTATTTGACTGGATTGAGGTGAAATGATGTTTGCTACAAGGCACCGTACTAGGTCCATAGTTGTTCAATTTTTTTTATCAATGATATACGAAAACTGTTATCATATGAATGTACTTTGGTATGATGTCTTTAAATGATGCGCTGAATCAGTTACAAAACCTCTTGCTTGAACTCACTAAAAGTTTTGCCGAAACTCTTCAATTTGAATGCATCGAAATCAGAATTTATAAATATTTTTCAAAAAATTGATGAATAGAATGTGGAAACTGACGGGCTTATTATAAATTACCAATACATGGCAAAAAAATTGAGTGCATTTATTTAGGTCTGATTCTTGATTTTAATTTTTATTTCCAAACTGAAACAAAAAATCATGCAAAAACATCTAAGGACTTAAAACGATAGATATCATTGGAGAACTATTTCCAACATCGTCTTTGATTGCTTTGCTTTCTTGTTTAATTATAAGTAATTTAGATTATCCATCGATATGTCAGGAGCAAATTGATTTAACTTCAGTAATCTCCTTAGAAAAGATCTGTTTTTGAAAAGCAACATTTTCAGATCAAAATCTAAAACTTCTGCCGCCCTACAGAAAAGTAACTCCTTGATCGGAATTGAGAAAAGAGTTGAACTGAATTGTTTTACACATCTATATCAGTATCTGACTTACAAAAACGAGCTTTTTAGAAATGCATTGAGGCTACTGACGTCGAATTATAGAATAAATCAACGAAGAAAGCTAATAACATTTGTTACCCACTATACAACTGCTTCTCCTATATTTTTTTTATTTGACGTCAAAAATATGGATTTCGTTGCCTTGTAAATTACCAAGTTTTGTATTACCACATCAATTTTCAAGAAAAAATATTTAGAAAAGGGTTCGACTCCTCTGAAATGAAATCTAATCGTATATGTACGCATACAAATACATGGCCTGAAATCCATTTTCATTAGTTGTTTTGCAATTATATGTTCAGTTTTGACAATGTTTTAATAATTGGAAGTGGTTTACTATTTTACGAGTGTTTCAAAATATTTTTTACTTCACAATTTCATACCTAAACTGACAATTTTTTGATACATTCATTTCATCTCATTTTATTCCAACATGAGTAACTTATCGCAAAGTTTTAGGCTCAAAAATTTGCGAACGGATTTTAATTGTAAGGACATCAACACTTGTCATCTTCTTTTATCGTTATCACTACCATATCTAGAAAACTCCTGACAGTAACTTCGGTTCAGCAGATTGGTCCAAGTGATAGTTCGTAATAAACTTTTTCAGACGTGATTCGAATGGTAATGATAATCTTCCTATAATTTTTCTCAGCGTTGAGAAAATGGGTTTAAAATCTGTGCTTTTCTAATTTGAGCGGGTAGAGCGTGCACGTAGGTGTTATAATAAAAGAATTGTGGTTTTAAGTCGTGAAATACGGGTTCCGTCAAGGAAAATGGTTTTAAAGCTTCTTCTAGCGCTTCCTCAATTTTTTTTTTATTATTGATTTTTTGATTCAACCATTGTTCTTTATATAATTTAGCTTTTTTCAAGTTTAAAAATATTTCTCTCACATCCCTAACAAAAAACCCCACAAATTTAAAAACAAACAAGGATAACCGGTTACCGTGCAATCAACACAGAATGTTGTGACCACGGTCTTTAGAAAAGTACGGTTTAGAACTTTTTTTTCCAAATATTCTGCTTGTTGTGATAAAAGGATCTGGCGCAAAAATTTAATTGAGGTTTATCAGACAGTCATAGAATTAAAGGCAAATTATGTAAAATTTTGTAGGAAAATGACAAGAAAAAAAAAAGAAAACTTTAAATTTTTTTTCAAATTATTTTGCTGAAAGTTTTTGAATGTTTCTATGTTTTTAGTTCCCGAAAGGAAGCTAAAAAACTCCAAAAATGAATTTTAATTGCTTAAAGTTAAATTTGAGGACTTAATTTAGGCATAATTTACCTGTTGTAAGCCTGCTCCCAGACTTTATTTGCTCGAATTGAGACGACAAATCAAAAATTTCAAATCGGTTTTTCTCGACAGAAGAAAAAAATTAGTTTTGGGATTTTATATGTGGTTCGAATCACGACTGTAAGGGATCTAATATGATATATCACTCAAATCAGTCCGAAGATTATTTGTGGTACCTGATTTTTCGTGGAAAACAAAAAGACAAAAAACTAAAACACACCCGAATACAAAGTTCATCCCAATTTTCAATGGTCGGAACTATTTTTAAATACTTTGTGGCTATTGATGTAGTCTTGTAGTAATTGATTGTAGAACTTTCTGTGCTAATTTCACGGCATCTGCTTATTCATGTTCCAATCATTTGAAAAATGGTAAGGAATTTTACTTTGTATTTGAGTGCGTTTTAGTTTTCTTTGTTTTCCATGCAAAATTAGGTACCATAATGTAACATTCGCCCGATAGTACATATCGACGAAAATAAAGCTAAGTTATAAAATGACTGGCTAGCGTCTAAACAAAGCTCTACATGCTTTTCACCGTCTCTGCCAAAGCCAGTTCTTTTGGTGGTCTTTCTACCATCGGGTCGACAAAAAAAAACGTTACTGTTTCCGGCTTCGATCAGATCTCTCTAATTAACATAATTATATGCAAAATAGTGAGCTCTTGGCTGGGTCTCAGTATCCCCAGACCACGAGTTCACTCCTAAAAACAGGGCTACTACTTATTTACTATTTCACTATTGTTATTGTTCAAGACACTCCAAGAAGCTAAAAGTTGTTAAAATAGTGAGTTCTCTCCCGAGACCCTTCCGGATTCTGGAATCCGGAGAAATAAAGTTCTTATTTCTTCTTGGAAGGCTGGACACGACGTCCCAACACCCTTCCCGATTCTCGTGAATTGCTTTGTAACGATTGTAGCGGCACAATCGTTACAACTCGGAGTGGTTTCTGACAATTTCTAATCACAATCTCAATCTGCTGTCGCTTTTTCGTAGTTGTTGTCATTGAGACTACTGTTGTTCTGATTTCGCAGTTTCAGTGTGTGCGAAACAATAAAAAGTTACGCGTCTTTCACGTCCAAATCAAAAAATTAAAAAAAAAGCATGTCAGTCAAAACTAACCCCTCACGATTTTTCTGATCGTTCAATTAACTTCACTAATTCATGAAAACCATTAATCTTCTCGGTTGGAAATTCCAAAAAAAATTCGATTGCGAAATTGTTTGTTCAACATTCTGGTCGAATGTCACATAAATGATCATCGGACTGGGTTGAATGATACAACATATTGAAGCCGTTTTAAACAAATTTGAACCCCCTTAAGAAATTAATTTTTTCCAGTGTCGAGAAAAACCGGTGTACAAAATTTGATTTTTCGTCTTAATTCGAGTGAACAAAGCAAGCGAGCAGGCTTACAACAGCTGAATTATGCCTAATTTAAGACCTTAAAACTTAATTTCAAGCAAGTAAAACTAGTTTTCGGAATTTCGTAGCTTCATTTTGGGAAAACTTCTAAAAGTTCAAAAAATTTGAATTTTTTTTCCTTAATATTTTTTTTGTCATTTTTCTACAATTTTTTGGTCCAATTTGCCTATGTCACTATGACTGTCTATTATGCTTGAATTAGTTTTTCATTTCAGATCCTTTTATCACACCAAGCAGAAGAAACTACTTTACTTTGGAAAAAAAAACTTTCTAAGCCGTAGTTTTCTAAAGACCGTGGTCGGAACAGTAGTAGTAGTAGCAGTAGTAGTAGTAGTAGTAGTAGTAGTAGTAGTAGTAGTAGTAGTAGTAGTAGTAGTAGTAGTAGTAGGGTAGGCTTTAGGATTTCTCCATTGGTTTCGAAACCTCGTTTATAAGTTCGTAACTTTTCCCAGTGGGTTGCAGTTTCCACACCAGCAAAGAATTCTCCGCATACACAAGTTGTTTTCTGCAAAATTTCTGTTGAAGAAATTCCCATACTTATTTGTTAGAGATATTTTCAGGCTGTCATAATCTTGATATTCGAAGTCGACAATTTGGCTAAAATAATTGTATAGCGTATCAGAACGTACATAAAAATTTTCATTTGACTTTTCCGTCTTGTTGCTTGAATAGCAATCTCACCACGTGTTGCTTGTCTCGTGTGTGATTCGTTTTTATGAAAGATTGTATTCAAATCAATGTCATTTCTACTTTTTCGTAGTGAAACTAAGTACAATATGTCGTGTAATTCAAAGTACCTTGAGAGTGGAATGAGCTTTAAGAATTTCAGTCTTTCAATATAACTCATTTTGAAGTTATTTGTAATCCAAGAAGTGGCTCGTTTTTGTACTCTTTCTAGTTGTCTTAATTATGTTTTGATCGGATACCATGTTTGCGATGCATAGCTTATGATTGGTACAATGTATCCACAGTATAAATTTAATTTTGACTTAAATGATGTTTTATTCGACATAATCCGTTTGATTTTGTAAAAAGCTCCCATTGCTTTTGATATGCAATTTTCAGCATTTATTGACCACGAAAAATTGTCACACATTAAAATACCTAAGTCTTTTTGGGTCTTTGCGGTATCAAAATTTGTATTAAATAGTGTAACTTCCATTTTCCCTTTGAGGTTTAACAGATTACATTTATCTTCGTTCAGCGGCATTTTATTTTCTTCGCACCATTTTTCAACATTTGTCGTGTCTTTTTGCAGATGAATTTTTTCAGTAGACAAGATCTTCATATCGTCACAATAGCCAAAACAATCGGATTTCTCAATGCATTTGGGAATGTCGTTAATGAATATGATAAAAAGTAAAGGGCCAAGAATTGAGCCCTGTGGTACACCGCTAGTTACTTCTTTCAGAGTTGATGAACTTTTATTGATTTTTTTCACAAATTGCATTCTATCTGTTAGATAGTCTTGTATTATGTCTTGGTTTTGAATGCCTAGACCTTTGTTCCGTAGTTTAGCGATAAGGATACTATGAGGAACTTTATCAAAGGCTTTAAACAATACTAGATAAAGAATTGATAGTGTTTGAACATTTTTGTCATCGTAGAGTTCGTATACTTTGCTCAAAAATTGTACCATTTGTAGTACTGCTGACCTTTTTTCGCTGGAAGCCATTTTGTGCGTTTTCCAAGAAAGGTTGAACTTTGGGGTATATTTTATCAAAGATAATTTTTTCGAAGACCTTCGAGACGGAGCATAAAAGGCTAATTGGGCGGTAGCACTCAACTGACGCCTTGTTCTTTTCTTTAAAAATTGGGGCCACTTGTCTTGTTTTCCAGTAAGTCGGGAAGAGCCGCTTGTTAATGAATTTGCGGAAGAGAAGCTAGAGCGATTTTGACAGAGTTTCAGAAAGTTTTTCTAGGATAATATTACCTATAGCATCAAAACCTGATGCTTTATTTGTTAATAGATTTTTGAGTATGAATTCAATTTTAGTTTCTTCAATGTTTATTTGTGTACAGATTTCTTCTGTAGGAGAACAGTTTGTATTTCGTGCGAGAGGGTTAGGATTTGATTCCTTTTGATATACAATGATGAAGAATTCGTTAAAAAATGTAGCTTTTTGAGTGTCATCTCTATTGGATTTTTCCATGTAAAACATTTTTTGGGGATTTTTCCTGGAACTATTTATTTTGTTCAAGTATTTTTGTAAGTCACCGAATCGTCTACTGCTTTTTACTGTTTCTTCATAAATTGCTTGATCTTCAGCCAATGCTAATTGAAGTTTTTTTTTCCAGTTTTTTGTGTTTTAGGATAAGGCTTAAAGTAGGTTTGTTTAAAGTAGGTTTGTTTTGCCGATCAATACGCCGTTTTAGGGTTTGTACTCTTTTTAGCATGTGAGACGTACTTGGTGTCATCCACGGGGGAGAGTTGATCTGTGTGATGTAACCTTGGGTACATTGTATTATTTTGTCCTATAACCATGCATACCACTGACGCAGGAGCTCATTTACATTACTGTAACAATACGGTATGAAAGGTCTGTCTTTTATTTCTTGACTTATTGTCGTCCAATCGGCTCTGTTAAATGCCAGACTTTCACCTCTGTTTATTTCTTTGATACTGGCTTCCATGTTAATTGTTGCAGAGTAAGCATAATGATCTGAGCATGAAACTTTGTCAATGCTGTATGCGTTTGTTGCTGTTTGGTCCGTATGCCAGTTGAGTAACACTCCAGGGTTGTTTGTTAATAAAACATCAAGCTGCATTTTTTTAGAGTCGAATAATCGTTCATAGTCAAGTTCAATAAGCTTTTTTAACACTGCATTCTTATATTCGTCCTGTGAGTGCATCATTTTCCAATTAGTGTATTCAAAATTTTTTTCTCCCGTAATCGACACTGCGTTACAGTTGTGTTGTATTTGTAATTTTGTTAAGTTTTTGAACAAACTGATGAGGTTTTGTTGTTTCCACTGGTATTTACTGTTTTTCGGGGGATTATAAACACAGCAGAGAATTTGATGATGCCCAGTTTCACCTGTTAGTTTGGCCACTACGTTTCTTCATTTTCTATTTGAGCATCAATTTCTTCGTATTGTACATTTTGTTTTATCGCCATGAGTACATCTCCATGATTGGTTTTTAAAGTGATTGGTTTTTAAAACCAGAACCAGCCAAATGCAGAGCTTTATCTGGTATATTCTTTAACAGCCATGTCTCTGTGAGACATAGTATATCGTAGTCTGTTTGTAAAATGGCATTTGATAGAGCTGTTTTTCTGTTGAGGTCTAAAATATTTCTGACATTTAGGCATAAAATTTTTAAATACTTAGCAGTAGGTAGTCAATTGCTTTTGTCGACTTTTTTCCAATTTCCACTTCTTCGTCATATTGGTAAAGTACAAGGTCCCATAGCCTTAGGTTTTTAGCTTATACGCCAATTTCTATCATTGTTCGTCTTTTCATAAGAACTTTGTTCTCAATCAGAAATTCACTTGGGCTGAGCTCTTTTGACATTAAAGTGTTTTGTCGTAGATTTTCAATTTTGCCGGGGACATTAGTATCAGTCGTTTTTGCCATTCATTTGATACATTTACGACTACTGTGCGTGGCTTTTTTCCTTCTTCATATTTTCCTAAACGTTTTAAATTTGTGATTTTTTTTTCGACTGTTAAGAACGCAAACAGTTTATTCACCTCATCCAAGTCGTGTTCGTGTCTATCTCTTGAATTTTTTGAGTCCAGTTCAAGCAGTCCTCTTATCCGGATTCCGTTCTAGCTGGATTCTGGTTTGTTTAAGGCATGTTGCTTTGGTTCATTTCTGTTTTGTGGTTTTTTGTTTGTTTCATCTATTTTTTGCTTAGATGAATCTATCTCTTGTTTAAATGTAGAGAAGTGTTCGGCGATTTCGTTTAGTTTTGTTTGGCAATGGATGGACGGGTTTGCAGCAAATCGTTGATCATCGACTCTTTCTTATTGTTTCCAACACAACAGTTACAGAGCGGGAAGACGTTCTGACTGATCTCCTAATTTCCAAAGATGGCAGTTTCAGATATTCCAGTGCATATTTTTGTCATGTGCATAACATCGCCACAGCCAATTCAATTAAAGATTTGACTTTTGTTGGTGATCGGCTTTTTGCTTGTTTTACAAGATTTCTCAGATGCTTGCGAAACGCTAGCATTTCTGCGTCTATCTTCGGAGCCCATATTGCTCACAAAATCTTCTCAGAACTGACGCTCCAAGGTATAAAACCTCAGGAGAAAACCAGTCTAGAGAAGACTTATTGAGTTTTTTGATTCCCTTGGACTGATACTCCAAGGTATAATTCCTGGTATAAAAAGGACTCTATTAATTCCTGGAACTAACTCCAAGGTATAAATACCTCAGGAGAGACTAGTCTCAAGAAAATCAGACTCACCAGAACTAGTGCGATGAGGATATTGCTCACAAAATCCTATGACTCTAATAATTCCTGGAATTAACATTCCAAGGTATAAAAACCTCCGGAGAAAACCAGTCTAGAGAGAACTTATTGAGTTTTTTTATTCCCTTGAACTGATACTCTAAGGTATACAGCACAGCAGGAACTCTAATAATAGGACTCAAAAATAACTCTTATTCCTAGGACTCTAATAATTCCTGGAACTAACACTCCAAGGTATAAAAACCTCAAGAGAGACTAGTCTCAAGAAAATCAGACTCACCAGAACTAGTAAGATGAGGATTGGGATGCTTGTTTTTTCGTTGCTGCTGCTCTCTTTGATTTGGTGGGCCGTACTCTTGATTTTGATCTTTGCTGAAGTACTAGTGAACGAAGGTTGTGACGTTTCGAAAGTACTTTGTTGAGCAACTTCAGCTCAAGAGACGTAGGGGATGTAGTTTAGAGAGGAAAACAACTGTATCGATGTCGATTTGTTTTTGTTTAGGAACAAGTCGTTTTATCGCGTCGATGATGAGAGGTTTCGTCTTCCGTATTTTTTCATAAATGTGAGCGGTACTGTCTCGACGAATGTATATGATCGCATATTTGATGCTGAAAATTCGTGATGATTTCAGTTAACTGCTCCGGGGAACACTTCGTATTAAAGTTTTTGGGATGCTTTGTGATACAATTGTTTATCACGTCGTGCCAGAGAATGGTTTCTCTGGATTTTAGGGAACCTTTTCTAAGTAACCACTGCAATTTCTTGAATTTACTCACGTTGGTTGGGTTGAGGATTAGTCCCGATTTTGCAAAATTGAATCTTCGATACTTTACCTTCAGATCGTAGGGTAGGTAGTCAAGGGTCCTTCTGAGGGAGCTTGCTCCATTTACAATCATATGATCCACCAACCTGTGTACACCCACTAGTGTCCACGAGTGGTAGCAATGGTAAAACAATCCAGTCAAAGTAATTTGCAGGGGACCACCCCGGCCGTCCAAGTATATCAATTTTTTATCTGATTTATAATTTTTGGTTTCTAGGCTGATTCATTGCTGATGTAAACGTATGAAAAATTTGGTAGACATGACTTAGTGGCTTGCCATAATTTATTTTAGCACAGACCTGATGTTGTAATTTTCATCCATTTAAGTTTTCAATTTTTTGGGGATATTTCCTGGAACTGTTTATTTTGTTCAATAATTTTTGTAAGTCACCGGATCGTCTACTGCTTTTTACTATTTCTTCATAAATTGCTTGATCTTCAGTCAATGCTATTTGAAGATTTTCTTTCAGTTTTTTGTGTTTTAGGATAAGGCTTAAAGTAGGTTTGTACTCTTTTTAGCATGTGAGACGTACTTGGTTTCACCCACGGGGTGAGAGTTGATCTGTGTGATGTAGTCTTGGGTACATTGTTCTTTATTTTGTCCTATAACTATGCATACTACTGACGCAGGAGCTCATTTACATTACTGTAACAATACGGTATGAAAAGTTTATCTTTTGTTTCTTGATTTATTGTCGTCCAATCGGCTCTGTTAAATGCCAGACTTTCACCTTTGTTTATTTCTTTGATACCGACTTCCATGTTAATTATTGCAGAGTAAGCATAATGATCTGAGCATGAAACTTTGTCAATGCTGTATGCGTTTGTTGCTGTTTGGTCCGTATGCCAGTTGAGTAACACTCCAGGGTTGTTTGTTAATAAAACATCAACCTGCTTTTTTTTAGAGTCGAATAATTGTTCATAGTCAAGTTCAATGAGCTTTTTAACACTGCATTTTCATATTCGTCTTTTGAGTGCATCATTTTCCAATTAGTGTATTCAAAATTTATATCTCCTGTAATCGACACTGCGTTACAGTTGTGTTGTATTTGTAATTTTGTTAAGTTTTCGAACAAACTGATGAGGTTTTGTTGTTTCCACTGGTATTTATTGTTTTTCGGGGGACTATAAACACAGCAGAGAATTTGATGATGCCTAGTTTCACCTGTTAGTTTGGCCACTACGTATTCTTCATTTTCTATTGGAGCATCAATTTCTTCGTAATGTACATTTTCTTTTATCGCCATGAGTACACCTCCGTGAGTGGATTTTTTTCTATCTTTGCGAATTATATTAAAACCAGAACCAGCCAAATGCAGAACTTTATCTGGTTTATTCTTTAACAACCATGTCTATTTGAGACATAGTATATCGTAGTCTGTTTGTAAAATGGCATTTGATAGAGCTGTTCTTCTGTTGATGTTCAAAATATTTCTGACATTTAGGCATAAAATTTTTAAATACTTAGCAGTAGGTAGTCAATTGCTTTCTTCAACTCTTTTCCAATTTCCACTTTCTTCGTCATATTGGTAAAGTACAAAGTCCCTTAGCCTTAGGTTTTTAGCTGATACGCCAATTTCTATCATTGTTCGTCTTTTCATAACAAGTTTGTTCTCAATCAGAAATTCACTTAAGCTGAGCTCTTTTGACACAAAAATTGTTTTGTCGTAGATTTTCAATTCTGCCGGGGACATTAGTATCAATCGTTTTTGCCATTCAATTGATACGTTTACAACTACTGTGCGTGGCCTTTTTCCTTCTTCATATTTTCCTAAACGTTTTAAATTTGTGATTTTTGTTTCGACTGTTAAGAACGCAAACAGTTTATTCACCTCATCCAAGTCGTGTTTGTGTATATCTCTTCAATTTTTTGAGTCCAGTTCAAGCAGTCCTCTTATCCGGATTCCGTTCTAGCTGGATTCTGGTTTGTTTAAGGCATGTTGCTTTGGTTCATTTCTGTTTTGTGGTTTTTTGTTTGTTTCATCTATTTTTTGCTTAGATGAATCTATCTCTTGTTTAAATGTAGAGAAGTGTTCGGCGATTTCGTTTAGTTTTGTTTGGCAATGGATGGACGGGTTTGCAGCAAATCGTTGATCATCGACTCTTTCCTATTGTTTCCAACACAACAGTTACAGAGCGGGAAGACGTTCTGACTGATCTCCTAATTTCCAAAGATGGCAGTTTCAGATATTCCAGTGCATATTTTTGTCATGTGCATAACATCGCCACAGCCAATTCAATTAAAGATTTGACTTTTGTTGGTGATCGGCTTTTTGCTTGTTTTACAAGATTTCTCAGATGCTTGCGAAACGCTAGCATTTCTGCGTCTATCTTCGGAGCCCATATTGCTCACAAAATCTTCTCAGAACTGACGCTCCAAGGTATAAAACCTCAGGAGAAAACCAGTCTAGAGAAGACTTATTGAGTTTTTTGATTCCCTTGGACTGATACTCCAAGGTATAATTCCTGGTATAAAAAGGACTCTATTAATTCCTGGAACTAACTCCAAGGTATAAATACCTCAGGAGAGACTAGTCTCAAGAAAATCAGACTCACCAGAACTAGTGCGATGAGGATATTGCTCACAAAATCCTATGACTCTAATAATTCCTGGAATTAACATTCCAAGGTATAAAAACCTCCGGAGAAAACCAGTCTAGAGAGAACTTATTGAGTTTTTTTATTCCCTTGAACTGATACTCTAAGGTATACAGCACAGCAGGAACTCTAATAATAGGACTCAAAAATAACTCTTATTCCTAGGACTCTAATAATTCCTGGAACTAACACTCCAAGGTATAAAAACCTCAAGAGAGACTAGTCTCAAGAAAATCAGACCTACCAGAACTAGTAAGATGAGGATTGGGATGCTTGTTTTTTTGTTGCTGCTGCTCTCTTTGATTTGGTGGGCCGTACTCTTGATTTTGATCTTTGCTGAAGTACTAGTGAACGAAGGTTGTGACGTTTCGAAAGTACTTTGTTGAGCAACTTCAGCTCAAGAGACGTAGGGGATGTAGTTTAGAGAGGAAAACAACTGTATCGATGTCGATTTGTTTTTGTTTAGGAACAAGTCGTTTTATCGCGTCGATGATGAGAGGTTTCGTCTTCCGTATTTTTTCATAAATGTGAGCGGTACTGTCTCGACGAATGTATATGATCGCATATTTGATGCTGAAAATTCGTGATGATTTCAGTTAACTGCTCCGGGGAACACTTCGTATTAAAGTTTTTGGGATGCTTTGTGATACAATTGTTTATCACGTCGTGCCAGAGAATGGTTTCTCTGGATTTTAGGGAACCTTTTCTAAGTAACCACTGCAATTTCTTGAATTTACTCACGTTGGTTGGGTTGAGGATTAGTCCCGATTTTGCAAAATTGAATCTTCGATACTTTACCTTCAGATCGTAGGGTAGGTAGTCAAGGGTCCTTCTGAGGGAGCTTGCTCCATTTACAATCATATGATCCACCAACCTGTGTACACCCACTAGTGTCCACGAGTGGTAGCAATGGTAAAACAATCCAGTCAAGATAATTTGCAGGGGACCACCGCGGCTGTCCCAGTATATCAATTTTGTGACATTCGACCAGAATGGCCAAAATGCAATTTATGCAGGATTCGAATTTTGAGCAGTAAGCCTTCCGAGTTGATGATTTCGAAGGATTAGCGACGTTATTGGAACGTTTAGCCAAACGGTGAGGGCTAGAATATTCTAGTATTTTAAATTTTCAAAAATTTAATTGATGACGTCACATTTCTGAGAAATGCTGAAACGGCCATTTTAACAAAAAGCGAGTGAAAAACAGAACAACTTTTATCTGCGATTGCGAACAGTACGAAAATCGAGATTGGAGAACGACAACGAACTACAGAATAGCAGAGAGCGTTCCGAGTTGCAACTATTGTGCTGCTACAATAGTTGCAAGGCCGTTGCCAACAACGGTGAAGGGTGAGAACCAGCCTTCCGGATTAGCAAGAAATCAAGAGTAAGGAGCTTGATTCAGCGGATTCAAGAATCCGGAAGGGTCTCGGGACGGAAACTTTTATTAACTCACATAAACTTTTAGCATCCTGTCATGTCCTGAGTTGAATTTAATTAACATCTGAATTCATTCTACTAAGATGAGAAGCTAGGAGTTGGGGGAAAGGGTTGATCCATCTTCGATGGAGATGATGATTTTTATCTACTGAACAAAAACAATAGTAATATGATAAGTAGTAGCCCTGTTTTTAGGAGTGACCTCGTGGTCTGGGGATACAGAGACCCAGCCATGAGCTCACTATTTTTGCATGTAATTCAGTTAATTTGAGCGTTCTGGTCGAAGCCGGAGAGCAGTAACGTTTTTGTCGACCCGATGTAAGAAAGACCACCGAAAAGTACTGGCTTGGTAGAGACGGTGAAAAACATGCAAGGCTCTGTTTAGACGCTAGCCAGTCGTTTTAAGACTTAGTTTTGTTATCCGTCGATATGTATCTTCCGGGCGAATGTTACATTTTTTATCTGATTTATAATTTTTGGTTTCAAGGCTTATTCATTGCTGATAGAAACGTATGAAAATTTTGGTAGACATGACTTAGTGGCTTGTCATAATTTATTTTAGCACAGACCTGATCTTGTAATTTTCATCTATTTAAGTTTTCAATTTAATAAATTTTTTCATTAGAAAATATATTTTTTAAAATTCTTTCCCACACCATATGCAAAGTACTAGAGATGTTCATAGAGTTAAGTAACACACCAATTATCTTGCCTCAGTTCAATATGGAACTATTTATGAGCGACTTAAGTGGTCTTGGTATTGAGTCAGCAACGCTCCTTGCACCTTCTGCCCATATGGCATCAGCAGTTGTTTGCAGACAAACTTCCATGATGATCCTCCTCGAGCCTCTGAATGAGCCTCATGCTACTTTCATATGGTTTGAAATCTCACATTGCACAGAAACCCAGGAAAATGCCCACTTACAGAAGTCTTGGACGCGCCCCTGCCACAAAGAACAGTTGAAAACTCTGAAACTTTCATCGAATGATGAAGCTAAAACCCGGATATCAGCTTGCGAGGGCAAACACAGTTGAGTTTGGCTAAACGCTCTGCCTTCAGCAAATCTTGGACTTAAGTTTACGAACCTACAGTTGAAAATAATCGTTGCTTGGAGACTCGGAGCAAAAGTTTGCGAACCGCATACCTGCGTCTGTGGAACTGCAGTCTCGACACAAGAAACTCACGCTTTGTCTTGTGTCAAAAGCTCTGGTCGTTTCTCTAGACACACCGTCCTGAAAATTCTCTTCAAGCAAGCCCTTGGCACTGTTCACGTACCGTCAGTTCTTGAACCACCCGGACTCTGCGATCAAGATTGAAAAAGACCCGATTGAATGACAACCAGCACGTGGAGCAGAGGTTTTTGTCTCATCTGGGATATAACTGTAGTGGACTCTCCATCGCCAGCGTGACTTGCTTCTGGTCTGTCAGAAACAGCTACACTAACCGCAGACGACAAAAAAGAAGAAAGTACGACGAGCTAACAGAATCTGTCTACTTATTCCAGCCGCTCGCATTCTACACCCAAGGTAATTACGGCCCCTCAACTCTCGTTTTCCTCAAGAATCTCAGTAAAATTTTGAAAAACGAGCTGGAAGAGCGGAAAGCCGCCTCTTACCTACATCAGCGAGTTAGAGTGGCTATCGAGATGGCAAATTCAGCCTATGTCACTGGAAATATCAGAGACTCTTCTCAGCTAGAAGATTTTTTCTTGCTATAGACTTTTTTACCGAAGATCGGACTGAAAACACGAGGTGCTCTTAAAGATGTTCCACATTTCCTCTTGTTTACACTGTACTGTTTTGACGCATAGTTCTTTGTACAATAATTGAAGCACACGTTTAAAAACCAAAATGCAATAAACTCAAATTACCAATCACTCTCTGTAGGGTCTTTTGCACTAGAAATAGTTTTTCAATGCTTTTCAGGAAATATCACGTTCTTACAGGTTTTGCTAGCATACGCATTTTTCAAGCGGTAAATTTATGAGTCATTCAGTATTTATAAACCACCTCGAGCACAAATATTCCGCCACTTTCTACAGTCACGGAACATAGAAGTTGCAATGATTTCAACGAGAAAATGAACGAACTTCACGTTTTGTTTGTCCTCTCTGCAATATTTAAGATACAGGATTCAAATTTTGACAAGAGGTAGTTGAAATTGTTTGAAAAGCTTTACCGGTCTAAAAATCGAAAAGTTTTGTTTCGAAGGCGTTAATTAGCCAGCTTATCATAACTAATTTTACAGGTGTTATTGCTGTGGAAGCAACCTCACAAACAATATATGGAATTCGAATTACTGGACTCAAGTTAGTTCTTTGGGAAGCTGATGAGTTTGACTTACTCATTAAGTTGCTCAAAAATAACGAATAGCAGAATTAACAGAGTTACTTGGACCGGCGCCGAGAACCGGTAATATCTGTTTTCACGACACATGCACTAAGAGTTCTTTGGAGCTTTTACCAGAAAATTGGACAAAGTTTACACACAACACACCTGCTAATGAGACTCCTGTGCTTAGATTGGAGCAGTGTTTTTCAAAATATTTGCTGGAATATCTCTTTTGTTGACTGAATTCTATCATCAGCGCGAATTTTTTCATAAAATTATAGCCGTTTTCTTACGCCGGACCAAGTAACTCTGTTACATCGGTTATTTGTCATTTTAAGGCAATACAATGAGTAAGTCAAGCTCACCAGCTTCCCACAGAACTAATTTGAGCCCATTAAATTCAATTCCTTATATCGTTTTTGAGGTTGTTTCCACACGAAGAAAACCTGTAAAACTACTTGAAATAAGCTGGCTAATTTACGCCTTCAAAACACGGTTTTTAAGTTTTTGGACCGGTTAAGCCTTTTCAAATAGTTTCATCTACATTTCGTCAAAATTTGACTCTTGTATCTTGAATAGTTGCTGAGAAAACGAACAAAACGTGAAGAAAAAGTTCGTTCAGTTTCTAAATGAAATCAAAAAGTTGCAACTTCTATGTCATGTGGCTGTACGAAAGCCGGAACAAAAATAAATGAAGGAAATAATGTGTGTTTGATGACTTTGGCTCGTCCATGTTTTTGGTATCTTCCAGAAAATTAAGGTCTTGCCACGCGATTTGTTTTTTTTTAATGTTTTCTATTGTCAGAGTTTTGTTTTCTGTGATATCGCAATCTTCCGTTTGCTTATTCATTCTCGCAAGGAGTTTAGTTCTTATAACTATGAACTTTCCATATTGGCTTTTTTCGAACGTCTGATTGTCTTTCATAGGGCTTATGTTTTTTAAATTAGTAGAATGGGGAAGCTTTTATGGGAAAGAACCGGTATTTTTTATTTGAATGATTTTTAATCTACAATTTTAGGTTACGATGGCTCAGCGTTCTCAAGCTATCAATGATTGCCTTCCAAATTCTAGTGAAGATGTTATAAGAAATATCATTGCTGTCCTTGCCTCGAACGGAGGAGAGGGAATGCTTACGAGTGATTTGATGTCAGAGTACAGTTTCATTGTAGGAAGAGATGTTCCTTGGCAAAGATTCAATTGCGCAAATTTAGACGACTTTTTGAAGCGATTTCCTGACCGCATTCAATGTGTTCCGTCTAAATATGGTTCTGGAAATCAGTACGTGCTTGCTGAAAAGAAGGGTTTGTCAAGCAGTTTTAGGGGTGCTTTATCGTACCCGGAATGCCCTAACAATGTTAAAACCAGAACTGGAAGTCATAGAAAACCTTCCGGCTTACAGAAGAAAGTTGCCAACAGGCGAACTCCTGGCTTTGTTCCGGCGCATATTAGGGAAAATGTCAGCAGTTTGATCCAAAATCACCCAAATGGGGTTTCTCTAGATGCATTTTTGTATGAATACTGTGAGGAGAACGGAGTTGATTTGATGCCCAGCTCTTGCATGTGTTCAACTGTCAAAGACATCTTTCTACTCTTGGAAGAAATCATAACTGTTCACCCTGGTGAAGTCTGCATGCTGTATCCTTCAGAATCAATTGTGCAAACCAATAAGGCACATTGGTTAGAGTTAAACAATCACTTATCCGAAGACAGAATACGTAGAAATATAGGTGCTATTTTGACAAGAGAAGGCACTGTTAGAATAAATTCACTGCAAACACATCATTTCAACATGCACAAACAATACATCGACCTGCACCACTTGGGTTTCAAGTCATTGACTGAATTAATAAACCGCAATCAGGATCTGTTCTCAATCTTAAGAGACGAAAAGGATAATATTTGGGTAGCATTGAAATAACAATTGTGATTTGCGGAATTGCAGATTTTGATGTCATTGAGAGGAGTCAAGGTAGTTGAGCTCGCTGGACTTGCTCCGGGTCCATTTTGCGGGAAGATTCTAGCTGATCATGGAGCATCTGTAACGCGTTTAGACAAATTACCAGCACCAAATTTTGGGGTAGATGTGCTGGCTGATAATAAGAAGTCAGTCTCTGTGAACTTGAAGAGTAAGAATGGAATGAAAATTGCGAAAGAACTTATAGAGAAATCCGATGTACTTATTGAGCCGTTCAGATCAGGAACAATGGAGCGAATGGGACTGGGACCCGATATTGCCATGGAATGCAACCCAGCGCTTATATATGCAAGGTAATTACTGTTTAGGTGTTACTGAGCAATTTAATTTGGAAAAAAATAGAGGAAATTGGTATATAAGCAGTTATGTGAGGTAGAAGTGGCATTTTTTGACAATCCGACGTTATATAGTATTTTAATTTAATTTTTTAAAAATGAAGATAAAGGAGAAAATTTACCAAAAAAATTGAATTTTTAAAGTACAAATGTAAGAGCAAGTGTCATGAAATTCGTTTTCTTAAATTACACTTGCGAAAGCAACTGTCTTGTAATCGGGAACTAGAGATTTTCCAGTGAACAAATTTTCTTACAAATATGAAACAAATTGAACTTGCTTTTTTAATGAATCGTAACAAATGCCAGGCTCCCTTCTACTTGCTCTAGAGGTAACACAGTTGCCTCTGCACCCTTAAGTCGGACCTTGTTTTTTTTTCAGTGCATAAATAGTTGGGTTTTCGTTTGTCTATTTATTTTTGTCGGCATAATTTCGGAAGCATATTTTTTCGGTTAAACTATTTCTACTCTAATTGTCGTCCTGTTGTTTTATAAATTAAACAGTTCGGATCTGAATAAGTTATGGATTTTTTTAAATTAAAATGTTTTGGGATTATGTTTTTACAGGCTTGGACAACTCAGTTTGTGTCGTTTGAAGAACAGAATTAGATTACACTCGGTTTTGATATTTCAGAACGGTTGTGGTCTAAAAGTTTCAGTTTTTGCAATTTGATCGCTCCTGATTCAACGCTAATCAATGCTTTATGGCTGTTTTTTCTAAAATTGGATTTTTTTCTTCAATTTTTTATGCTTTTGACATAGTGATTTTCGTTTCCTTTTCTGTTCGCTAGCTTGCACTGCTACGCTTGCATTGTGTTGATAGTCATTCGAAGCTGTTCTGAGCCTTTGTGTATATAATTTCAGACCGCACAAGGTTTTCAGAGTAATAAATTTAATCTTGGTATTAGTTTCACACAGCTGCAGCGCTATGTTCTCCTAAGATTTTTACCCCAATTTAGATGGCTTACAAGCTCTTGGAATTTAATTAAAAATTGCTGTAGGCTGAGTGGCTATGGACAAACAGGCCCTTGGAGTTCAATGGCGGGCCATGACATCAACTTTTGTCGCTTTCGGGAGTTCTCGGTAGACTTGGAAGAGCGCACTCTAAACCTACCCCTCCTCAAAGTCTGCTGGGTGCTTTGGCCCGTGGGGGCTTAATATGCGCTTTTGGCCTTGTCATGGCCCTTATAGAGCGAATGAACAGTGGAAAAGGCCAAGTAATAGATTGTAGTATTACTGCAGGTGCTGCTGCGTATATAGCTTCGTTTCTATTCCACTCAAAGCTTCTTTTTTTTTACCCAAGAAAACAGAGGATTAAATCTGCTAGATAGCGGATGTTCGTGTTATGACTCCGACAAAATATCAGATGGCAGGTTCATGGCTGTTGGCTCCCTCGAGCCTCAATTTTGCGTCAATTTAGCTCAAAAGTTGGATTTGAATTACAATAATTCAACTAAAGATCAATTGGATGGACATAAATGGACCAAAATGCGATCAGAGTTTGAAGCGAATTTTTCTACAAAGTCAATGAAAGATTGGGTTGAAATTTTTGCCTATGAAGATGCGTGTGTTTCTTCATTTTTGGAGTTGAATGAACCTCATGAATTGAAGCATAATCTTGCAGACGAATGGTGTATTCAAACTAAGTCTGGAGTTGATAGTACTCTTGCAGCTTCTAAACTCCGCAGAACACCTGGTGTTATAAACAATGATGAGTCATCCCAAGTTCCATCAATTGGATTTAGTACCTATACTACAGAAAATGGAATACATCAAAGACGAAATTCGATTTATTCAGGAAAATAGGATTATTTTTGTCACATATTGAAATTATGAAAACCCCAAATTAAATCATCAGTGTTTTCGTACGATAGTGGTTAATTAGGTTAATTACTAAATAAATTTTGTGTACATTTTGTGTCATACCCTTTTTGAGTCAGTTATGTTAATGTTGGCCTCAACTTTTGTGAGTGGGTCATGGCAAAGGAGAAGAGCCGAAAGAACAAAAAATGAAGACCTAACTTTGCAATTAAGATGAAATTTGAAAAAAAGAACAAATATATCATAGTCGGCTTTTGTATCCAATTTTGAGGATTACTAGGGAAGCTTATAAGAGACTAAGTGAGGTATCATTCTGAAGTCATATTGGTCGTGATTGGTAGTCTTGAAAATAGAAAACGTTTTCTCAGTGTCGAGAAAATTATTATATTATAAAATAAATAGTTTTTTTTTAAATTTAAATGTTTTCGGATAACGTTTTACTGGCTTAGTCAACTCATTTTGTATCGTCTGAAGAGCAGCATTTGATTACTCTCGGTTTTGATATTTCAGGACGGTAGTGGTCTAATAGTGTCATATTTTGAAACTTCAACGCTCGTGATTAAAAGCTAATTAATGCTTTGTGGCTTTCTCGACAGTTTTTGTGAAATTGGATTTTTGTCTTTCAATTATTTTTTTTCTTTCGACTAAGGTCGGACATTGTTGTTTTTTCAGTGCATGAACTGTTGGGTTTTGTTTAAATATTGTTTTGGTTTTTTAAACAAAACCCAACAGTTCTACTATTTCTACTCTAATTGTAGTCGTCGTGTTGTGTTATATATTAAACAGTTCGGATTTTGAAAAAGTTTATGATTTTTAAACTAAAATGTGTTCAGATTATGTTTTACAGGCTTAGTCAACTCAGTTTGTGTCGTTTGAAGAACAGTATTTGAGTTCCTTCGGTTTTGATATTTCAGGACGGTTGTGGTCTAAAAAATCAGTTTTTGAAACTTAATCGCTCGTGATTTAACGCTAATCAATGCTTTATGGCTGTTTTTTCTAAAATTGGATTTTTTTTTTCAATTTTTTATGCTTTTGACATAGTGATTTTTGTGTCCGTTTCTGTTCGCTAGCTTGCACTGCTACACTTGCATTGTGTTGATAGTCACTCGAAGCTGTTCTGAGCCTCAGTGTATATAATTTCAGACTTTACAAGGACTTCAGAGTAATCAATTTTATCTTGGTATTAGTTTCACAAGATTTTTGCCCAAATGTTTAGTATTACTGCAGAAGCTGCGTATGTAACTTAGTTTCTAGTCCACTCAAAGATTCTATTTTTACCCAAGAAAGCAGAGGAAAATTTCTGCTAGATAGCGATTGTTCGTGTTATGACACCTGCAAAATTTCAGATGGCAGATTCATGGATGTTGGCTCTCTTGAATCTCATTTTTGAATCAAGTTAGTTCAAAAGTTGAATTTAGATTGCAATCATCCAACTAAGGATCAAATGGATCTAAATAAATGGACCAAAATGCGATCAGAGTTTGCAGCCAAGATTGGGCTGAAGTTTTTGCCGAAGAGTGGGCTAAGTTTTTGCAAAGGTGAGTCAGCCAGCCCAAGTTCCATCAATTGGGTTGAGTAATACTGAAGAACACTAATACTACAGAATATGGAATAGATCAAAGAAGATTTTAGTTCGCTTCAAGAAAATAGGAATTTTTCACATATCGAAATTATGAAAACCTCAAATTGAATCATCAGTATTTTACTACCGTAATGACTAGTTGCTAAGAAAATTTGGTAGAACTTTTTTTTGCCATTGAAAGGTCAGTTGTTTTAAAGTTGACCTCATAGTTTGTGAAAGGGGGAGTGACAAAAGAGAAGCGCCAAAAGCTTAAAAAAGTTGAGACCTAGCTTTGCATTCAAGATGACATTTGTAAAACAAATTTGAAAAATTATATCATAATCGGCTTTTTGTCTCCACTTTTGATGATTCCTAGGGAAGCTTATAAGAGACTAAGTGAGGTATCATTCTGAAGGCATAATGGTTGTGATTGGTAGTCTCGAAAAACGAGAACGTTTTCTCAGTGTCAAGAAAAAATTAAAGAGTTTTGAACATAGGGGTTAAAATTTGGATTTTTCTACCCTTGCGATCAGCAAGAGTATTGCAATCGGGTGTTAATCTTTTTTCCCATAATTAAATTTGCTCGGATGAATCATATACTGGACTCATTGATCTCTTGGTCTTATCTGTTGGTAACACAGCAATTTACATATTAAGATCATGTTAGTGTTTTAATTATCCGTCATACTCCAATTTTGCATTTATATTGGTTGTAAATTTACAAAATCGATTCGTTCAAAGTTTTTTTTTGGCTTAATTCAAGAGCCAAAAATGACGGTTGTAGTTTAGGCAAATTGATTTGTTCAAAATTCTTTTTTGCCTTTTTGCCTAATCAAGGAAATTTCCGAATTTTTCTTCTGTTGAACGTTTTCTGCTCAGGTATTTTCAGTTTTGATACCGCTTTTTAAGCCTTCTTCCGAAGCTACATCTGATGATCGTGTTTGATTTCAAAATTTGCTTCATTTGTTTTCATAGATCTAGTTGTATCTACTATTATATAATTTCGATGATGGTTTTTCGTCTTTATGGTTGTCGATTAACCTCTCGGCTTAGTTTCCATATTTTTTTGTATCACCTTGCATTCAGTACATATATGGCACTCGTGGATTGTATGTGGGCGGTATTCTTGTTTCCTATAAGATTTTGCCAAAAAATGCTATTGGGTTCTACCTGTTGGCCTTAATTCTGTCAGCTTAATTAACCATTTACTACAAATTTCCCATTTTATTTTTGAGATTGATAAGAATTCTGCCGCAAATTTTAGACTGCTCAAAATCAATCCCATTGGTGGACTTCTTTAAAAAGTTTTTAATAAATTTAAACAAAATTTCGTTTTCCTTGTTCTTTCTTTAAAGGAAACATCGTGCGAAGTCATTTTTGCCTAATCTTGAGCGTCATGCTGTTTTACTCCTATAATTGTTGTATCGCAAGACCAGCTTTACGTCTGTGTTGAATATTTTTAAATCAGGTCGGAACTTTCCGTGCTACTTCACAGAAACCCTCTATCCTTGTTCATAGACCCTAAAAGGGCATCAAAGCAATCAAGTTTATCTTGAAATCTTTGTTTAACATAGTGAAAGCTAGGCTGGTCATTTTTTTCCTAAGTTTTTTGCCCCAGTACTGATCGCTTGTAAACTCAAGGGATTTTATTAAACATGGGTGTTAAGGCTGAGCGGCTATGGACAAAAAGGCAATTGGAGTTCAATGGCGGGCCATGACATCAACTTCTTGTCGCTTTCGGGAGTCCTCAGTAGACTTGGAAGAGCTGGCTCCAAACCAACACCTCCTCAAAATCTGCTGGCTGATTTTGCCGGTGGGGGCTTGATGTGTGCTTTTAGCATTGTCATGGCTCTTTTGGAACGAACGAAAAGCGGAAAAGGCCAAATAGTTGATTGCAGTATGACGGCAGGTGCTGCATACATAGCTTCGTTTCTATTCCACTCCAAGCATCTTCTTCCGTTCATAACACAAGACAGCAGAGGTCAAAATGTGTTAGATGGCGGATGTCCATTTTATGACACGTACAAAACATCAGATGGCAGATTCATGGCTGTTGGCTCCCTCGAGCCCCACTTTTTCATCAAGTTAGTTCAAAAGTTAGATTTAGATAACAATTACTCCACTGAAGATCAAATGGATAGAAATAAATGGCCCGAAATGCGATCAGATTTTGAAGCGAAATTTGCTGCAAAATCAATGAAAGATTGGGTTGAAATTTTTGCCGATGTAGATGCTTGTGTTACTCCTGTTTTGGAATTAAGCGAAGCCTACGAACTGAAGCATAATCAAGAAAACGAATCATTTGTTCATACTAAGTCTGGAGTCAATGTTCCCAATGTAGCTCCTAAACTTGGTCGAACGCCTGGTGCTTTAAACAAAGATGAGTCAGCTCGAGTTCTACCTATTGGATTTAATACTTCAGAGGTATTGACAGAATTGGACTACACGGAAGAAGAAATTCGCTATTTTAAAGAAAATGGAGATATCTTTTGTCATTCAACAGGTTCGAAATTGTAAAGACTTAAATATTAACAATATCAGTTTTGTAATTTTGTTATGATTAATTGCTAAGAAAGTTTTTATTTTAGAGTTGACAAGTTTTGCGTGAGCTGAAGTGTCAATATTTCCAAATGTGATCAAGATTATTATTATTTTAAGCGTTGCTGTTTTTTGAGCAATTAAGTTGCTGATGAATTTTGTTGTTTTGGAAAAAAATTCTATTTGACCGATTGGCCAATTATTTAAAGAGTAGTTTGGAGATGAAGCCTGAAACCCAAAAGGAGTAGTCCGTAAAAACACAAAATAAAATTAAAAATCCGACGAAAACTGTTAAAAAACTCTTGAAATTTGAGAACAAATCGATTACGAGCATACAACCTGCGTTATTATTTGAAGAAGGAAGACAATGCTAGGATGGGATTGAGTTTCAGAATTGCTAGGCTAAAATTGATACCACGTTATAGTTTAATTTCGAATTGGTTGAATTTTTAACAAATCTATTTAAGCAACACTAGTTAAATTGCCATACAATTTTGAAAGACTCGTTATGATCTCGTAGAGTGCATTATTTGCAGTTCACACGAGCGTATTGTAGTTATTAGCAAGCTAGCGTAGTGTAATAAATATTTTTTTTTCCAACCAAAGTCGCAAATATGAATGCTCATATGGTGGTATTTCTGCAATCATCGCTATCTGTAGCATTGGAAATTTCATAGCGTCTGTTGTGTGATTTGTTGGTGGCTAGTGGTTGCGGATCTTCAAGTGACCGTGGCTTAGAGGTAAAGAAGTGAGGCTCCCATTCTGCTGGTCGGAGATTCAATGCCGCACTTAGCAATAGTTTTATTTATATTTCGGTGACGTTTTTGCTGCATATCATTGGCAATTTATCAGCATTTTTAGCTGCTTTATTGGTGGCTAGAGTTATCAAACGTTCAAGAGCCTGTGGCGCAGATGCGAGGACGTGCGACACCATATCCCGAGGTTGGATGCTCGAATCCGACACATACCAAAACTTTTTATCAACTTATTTTAAACCTTTTCTTATTTCACTTTTTAGAGCTAGTTTTTGTCTTTTTTTTGCTTGTATTTACAAAGTGCAGCTTCACTTCTGTGTAAATAATAAAATGCGAAAATTGCTTTATTGGATTGTTTTCTGCCCCTGATGCTGTTTCCAATTTTTTTATTGCACCTCGAATCGTGTCCTAAAAAGGTTTTCATGTGATGTTTCATTCCACGTAATCGGACGTTAATTTGTGGTACCTTGGTTTTGCGTGATTTAATTGTCCCTTACAAAGGTAATGAAACTTGGTACGATTTTTTTATCCCGTAACTTTGTGTTTAGGAGTCATCTCCGAGATACCTCTTTTAGCAATATTTTATTGCAACAGTTATATTTTGAGCATGTATGCATTTTGAACATATGTTGTTCAATTTTTTTTTCAGGAAAAGCCTCAAAATGTTCTGATTACTACAGAAAGTGCATTCATACAAATTAATGCTTTTATGAATGTCCGTAGATATATGTTCATTTTCAATTCAATTTCATTTGCTAAAATGCAGTCAAAGTTCCATCTCAAATTAACAAAGAGTAAATGGCGTGAAAAAACGTGATCGATTTTTAATTTTGAATTTAATTTTTAAATTTCCCAGCAGAAAAACTTTACCTTACACTCGAAATAAATTAATTCTATCAAAAAAAGTGCGCGTAATAAGTTGTTCTTGAAATTTGAAGAGCTTTAAAGCATATGTTTTTGTTTTTGAATTTCGAAATTCATTTTTTCTGTTTCTTTGCGTTCATCGACTCTTTTCCAACAGTATTTGCTTTTTTATACTTGCGATCATCTTAGTGTGTTATTACAAACCTTCTTTTTTCAAATCTAATTCGCAAATAAAAGTGTTCACTTATTTGGAAATTTCAATGAAGCATTGGAAATTGCATAGCATCTGTTCTCTGCTTAATTTGTGGCTAGTGTTTGGTACCTAGTAAGCTTCCGTGGATGAGCGGTGAGTGTGTTGGTCTCTCAATCGCTAGGTCGCAGGTTTGAATCTCAGAGGTTGCCGAATTTTTTTTTACTACTTCGAGGCTTATTTCTTAATTTTATTATTGCACATTAGAGCTGCTTTTTGTCGTGTTCTCGCAAGTGTTTGCGAAGCGAAGGTTCTACTTGTGTAGAAAAGTTGGAACTCGATTTGATAAAAGTTTTTAGTAATTTTACAAAGCAACCAGTTTTGACAGTTTTTATCCGATGTTATTTTCGCATTTTTTTCCCTGAACTATTCATTGCCAATCGAGAGAAACTTTCAAACCTTTTGATTGAATTTTTTTTGCACTAAGCGGCTTTCGTCTCGTTTTTTGTCATCTAGTTTGCCATAATTTTATATCGAAAGTTTTTTTATATCGAAAGTGCTACACTTGCGCTTCGACTCTGTGTTTAAAGAAGGAAAAGAATGAAATTACAAACACTGTATTGTCCTAATTCTACAAATTCTTAATTGCAGGTGGGGAGGATTCCTTAAGACAAGTGTGCCTGTGCAGTGAAATGAGCTTCTATGAGCAAATAGTTTTTTTTTCTTCAGTTACGCTTGCGATTTCGATGTTTTTCAATTCATTTTCTTCATTATAAATTTCAGAGTATGAATGAAATTGTCATTCTTAACGACTTCTTTTATGCTGAAGTTAATTCAATGTATCACCAGCTATCATCGAGAAACAATTGTAGATAATTCTAACCGGAAAGCTATCTTTACTTTGAAAATTTAGCATAAAAAGCCACCAATGTTACTAGCTTTTTTATGCTGTATTTTCAGTCTGTTTTAATTTTACTTTTCCAAGTTTCAGTCATAGTATTTCTGCATCAGAGAGCGTTTCTCCCGGTTTATTTATTCATCAGTTTAAAATTTTTTATAATTGTTTTTCTATGGCGTAAATTGTGTTGATTTTTTGTAATATATTATCTATTATATATTTAAATGCGGGCTTCACTATCTCGCCATGTTTAAGCTTTTTCAACGTATTATTTTTGCATGTTCAACAAAAGAATTTTTGCACGTTTAAGCTATATCGTATGTTGAAATGGTTAAGATTTTTTTCCGATTTTCTATTTTGAAATTAATGTTTAAAATAAGCAACCCAAAAGTGGGATGCTATCACGGCTGTGACTTATGAATGCCTAAATCCTTTTAGTTGACGAAATATGACGATTTTTGTGATTTTTCAGATAACCTCAGTAATTCACAAAAGTTGAAATTCCCAACCTTAAAGTTGGGCTCTGTGAGGGGACTCTCAGGAGTTCCGAGTTGCAATTTTTGCGTCCAAATGCGACTGCTCAAAGGTTCTTAGTTTCCAAGATGTTACGTATGTTATATCTTTTTCTTTTAAATTATTCAAAGAACTTAGATATAAAAATTTTAAAACATTTGAAGCTTTCATCTCTATAGTGAGGCTTTGAAAGGGTACTCCCTGGGGTTGCAAATTTAGTCTCCAAATTTGACTACTCAAATCGTTGCTGTTTTCGAGATATGATGTTTTTTTTGTGATTTTTTCATAAAAAATTTCAGAAAACTTTTTAAAATTACTAACCCTGTAGTTGGGGGTTCTTGGTTACTGTGAGATTACTCTCAAGAACTGCAAATTTAGTCCAATTGCGACTGCTCAATAGCTTGTAAATTTCAAGATTAGACATTTTTTTATGTAATTTGAAAAATGTTCAAAGAACTTCACAAACTTCATTTTCTGGTTTTTCAAAATTTGAATAAAAAATCTTAGAATATTTTACAAAACTGAAATTGCCAACCCTGTTATTGGGTGCTATCAGAGTACACTCAAATGACGCATATCTTATTTCCATTATAATAGTTTTTTTTATGACCTGTCAAAAATTTGAAGCACCAGAGGTGCGTTACTCGCCATTGCTATTTAAAAATTCTGTTGATTGCTGTTTTTGTTACATTTTGGGTAATTGCTAACAAATGCTGTTGCCTGTATTAATTTGAACTTTCTACCTAAATGATAGAGACGCATTTATCAGATTATCAGTCATGAGTTCAGAGCATTTTCCAACAATTGGTCGGCGTCTTTTCTTTATAGCTTGTCATGCGAAGCGAAGCTCTTTATATTTGAAAGAGTAATTATTTAAAGATAATGTACATCCTTTATAATGTCTTCATCAGTTTGTTTGGCTGTTTGCAAAGGGGGAGCATGGGTTTAGATGGCTTTAAACAGGAAACGGACCTTTCTAAAACTCCATTAATTTCCAGTCCAATTCCATAGCAATTGGAACAGGTATAGGGCTCGTAACCGAATCAGTATGAGGCCGAATCGTTCGAGTATAGGAATAAGAATATGCAGCTAACTGAATGTGGTTGAAATTATTATGCCAGCTGAAAATGTTCAAAGTTAGACTGAAAGAATCGTCGGCCTGTTGTACTAGATCGGATTGTAATGTTAGGAAATTATAGCTACGATAAATGTTGCCCTTTTCAAAGCTTTGGGGGACTTAAATTTTTAAATCTACAGTTAAGTGGTACCCAACTTGACATTTAAAGCGAGAAATGATCTTTATATCGATTGGTCGTTTCAAATTTAATTTAAACTAGGTCGAGAAATTCATTAGCTTTTTTCTTTTACAGCAAAGAGTAGAATTTAAATTAATTTTTTTTCAGATAGTCTGTTTCGAATTTATTATCGCACAGGTAACTGTGCTGTGCTTTTAAGCAACTAAAACTCAACCAGAAAAGAACTTTGTTTATCGTCTCAAAGGGCGATGTCATTTCTACGCAACTTGCAAGTAACTCCAACCACGGAGCAAGAGCGATGTTGTCTCTGCCTGCACGTGAGGTTCGCCACAATTCTTCTCGGCTGTTTTCTGATTGCAGCAAACGCTAGTTCGATTATTTTCATACCACTCACTCAAGTTGGTCTGCAAACTCAAAATAGTTCGATGACGTACGTTCCGCCGCCTGTCAATCCCCAGCCGGAAACTCTAGGCGACGGAGCTGAGAAGATGTCGACTACAAGTGAGCATTCGGACGAGGATCAACAGCAGTATGTAATGGCGTCGAGCCGTGTGGAACCTTTGAAGCATTTTCTACAAATAGCTGTGGCGACGATGTTGGTCTACGGAGCACACAGTTACAAGTCGATGTACTTGATGCCTTTCATGTGCATCAGGTTCTTTAATCTACTTCAAACTGTTTTGGGGATTGCCAATTTGTTCTCACATACAGTTCGAGAATATGAGCGAGAGCCAGAGCTCATCATCAGTGATCAAAGTAAGCGTTTAATTAACTTTCCTTTCGCATACTGAAGCCGATAGCTGTTAGCATTGGTTCTAATATTGCGATATATTGACTTGTCAGTGTGATTGTGTCGGGTCCATTTCTCGATAACTTTCAACATTGACGAAACATTTATAATACAACTTCAGATTTTTAATTGAAAAACCATTTCTTTTTGTTTTAGAGACTAAAAGATTTTTAGGATATATAAATGATAACTTTTTTAAGACGGAGAACGAGTGGAATCGAATGACCAAACGAGCGAAATGCAAGATATTGACTCAATGGCGTCTTTATCGGCATCCAGATATGGGCTCCTGGCAACAGTTCTCTTCTTTTTCCTCTATCTCAACATCCTCATCTACACTCTAAGCATCGTCTGGAGGTGCTACAAGTTCATTCTGAGACGCAACAGAGAGAACATGCGCCGAGTAAATAATCTGGCGAATGCGGCTGGAAGTGCTGCTTTTTGGGGACCGGACGGATCAGTGAACCCACCAGTGTCCGGGAACTGGCTAACAGAACTGGATCGTGATGACCAGAATGGCGACGATGCCTCCAATCCTGGAACTGGTGGAGCTTCTACTGCCCCTTTCAAGCTTCCGAATTACTCAGAGGTGGCGAAGGATCCACAGGGTAAGAAATTCATGATCGTCAACATGACCTCGACTGCTGGCAACTCGGGGAATACTGTGAATGACGAGGCGTGCCCGGGATACTCGGGATTGGCTCCGGATTGTCCAGGGTACGATGCACCACCATTGGCAGAACCGGGAGTTCCGTCGGCCGAAACTGTGATCGAGGGAACCGAAAACATGGATGGTCCACCGCCGAGCTACGAACAGGCGAGCGAGAGATGTCAACAGGATGTCCAAGTTGATGTTCCAGATTTGGCAGATGGCGACGAGAGCGAAGTCCAAGTGTTCAACGGGACGCTTCAAGTGCAAGATCCAGAGGCGGAAAACAAAAATAGCGCAGCGTGAGAGAACTTGACTGTATTTTGAAGGACTAGAATTAATATCGTATGTACTATTTATCGATCGATCTAGCATTCATATTTAATTATCAAGAAAGTTAATGAAACCAGTGTTGTTGCTATTAAATTGTTCAGTTTGCAAAGTTGAAGAGCTTCATGATCATAAATTTGTCGTAATTTGGACACAGTTTTTTTTCCTGACTGTTGTTGCTTTTAATTTTGAACGTTTTCTGCCATCTACTAAATAAAGTTTCGTGTTATTCCCTTGAAGTAAATTGAATGTGTTCACTTTCGCTTGAGCGAGTGATTGGATATTAGTATTAATGCAATGCGTATTAAATGAATTTATATGCAGAGCAGTTACACCACTTGGCATAGCTTTTCCCTCTCAAAATTGGTGTTAGAAAACTAGTAGTACTTAGTAATGATCATTTCTATAACCAGTTTCTTTCTGTGCTTACCTTTATCAATCAAGTTTGAAAACTCGAGATTTTAACCAAAAACTTGCACCATTAGACCGATGCAAAATTGAAGTATTCCAGCTAGACGCCTATCCTAGCAACGGTATAGATAACATGTCGGGTTTAGGAATGTTTTGACCCCTATTACTATTATCTAATTAATTTTTTTTGCAGAATTTTATACGTATAAATATGCAAATACACACTAGTGGATACATGGAAAAATTAATTTTTGATTAGTCATATAATATTATGATGATTTGCTTAAGAAAACATTTTTAAAAACTCCATGATCCACAAACTAAAATAGCTGTTTAGTTGTGTCTAATATTGATAGGCAATACCACAATTTACCCAACATATGTGCTTACAATATTCAACCCTATCAATTTTACCAATTCAATTTTCTTCCATAATTCTTTCAAAAAAGCTGCTAACAGCAGTTAAATAGTGATAGCTGGTTGCTGTGAAAGACCACTAATAAAAAACTTATATTATTTTCTATTATTTTCAAATGTGTCGTGTTTTTGTTCGAGGTGGGATAAAAAGATCTGGAGGCATATTCTATAGGTATAGTTAAATAGGCATATTCCATTTTTCTTGAATTGAAAGAAAATAACAAGCTTAAAAGAGTTTGCAGAAAATATTTTTCAACAGAAACTTGAAATATAACTTTTTTTTTTTGGCTCAAATAAGATTATCACCCTATTATAAGACTATTTTCTGGATTTATTTGCTAAAAGTAAGACCAAAAATCACAAATTTTCAACCGTTTTGTCTCTATACTTGCAAAACTATTTGGAAAAATTTTGATGTCATTCGAATCATAAATCAATGGAATTTATTATACTCAACCGATTATTTGTGATACCTGGTTTTGCAACGGGGAAAAACAAAAACTCAACCGAGAAATAGTTTCTACCAACTGTCAGTGGTCGTTGCCATATTACGCCAATATTTTTTGGCTAAGCTATGCTTTCTAAAAGCACGTGGTTGCCTTTATTCAAGATGAAAGCTAGGCTAAAAAAATTTTCGAAACAGCTCGAATATAAACTTTTTCACATGAGAGAATTTTGTTCGTTTATCATGCAACTTTTTTGTTAGGCTGCTCCGAAGACAAATATTTGATGTAAGGTGACAAAATTGCTGTTTTTGCGCACGTTGAGAAAGATCTGCTTGCTCTTTTCCTAAAAAAAGTATGTATTGGCGAGAAAAATATTTTAAAATATTTACTGAATCCTCCCGGAGCGCAGAGTTTTTTGCATAATTTCATTGCCTAATTTGAACTGCGAAATTTTTAATTTCGTCAAAAAAAAACATTCATGCTGTCCTGTCCGTATTTATTACTAAGTAAATGCGCCTAGAATTTGTTAATATGCGGCAGTTAGTTAAAATCTGCTGGCATCGTGATCAATTCGGGAGCCACAGCTGTTGTTGCGATGTTAAAAAGCGTCTCCAAAATAGCGTATTAACTTTTTTGAATGATTGGCCGTTTTCATATACTTCTCTAACTTTTATTGCTAAGCAACGCTTTTTATTTTTCAAGTATATTGCCCCTGTTAAAATATGATGAAAAGTTTTCTAGAATATTTTTGCTCAAATTCTTGAACCGAAACTCAACACTCTGGGCTTTAAATTAAGTTTAGGCCTAATTGAAAAAAAGTAGATTTGTAATCGGTAGATTTTGTTTAAGTTTTATGCGACAGCCGCCCAGGTATGGATTCTGGGGGTGGGAGTTGACGCCACTCCCTTTCAGGGATTCGACCCCTTTACCAACCAAAGGGTCCCCCTAAAGTTTTATTTCATGAAATCCATTTTCGGCCGACCAATCCTTAATTTTCTAAAATATTAATATAATCGCCAATACATAATAATTTTGAATGGGAGCGCGCACCAAAAATATACGCAATTTTGTTTGGTCAAAGCTTACCAAAAAGTGTCCAAAATCGGAATTCGAGCTGTTTCCTTACCCCTGCGATAAGCAAGGGTAGTACAATCGGGTATTAGACTTTTTTCCCGTAAACAACTTTGTCCACAGGATCTTCACTTCTTCTAGAGAATCTTAACTTCTACAGGGTCTTTCAAATTAAATATATAAATACTATCACTTAAGTAATAATTAGTTCAAGCCCGTTTCAATTGTAATTATCTTGCAAAACTTTTTTCTTCGGGTTCGTTGTTTTCGTCCTAATTTCTTTCGGTTCGTTTTCTGTTTTTGTAACGCCATTTTTTATCTGGTAGGGTTTTTTTTGGTTTTGGTTTACTTTTAAAAGCATGCCTTTAGTTTCAATGTAAACAGTTTTTACTATGAGTTTCTTAAATTTACCATGTCTGATATTGAGTTCTTTTTTCAATTTTTTTTTTCGTTTTTTTTTTCCTTAAATATTGAAACAGTTTCAGTTTATGTTTTATCGACTATGTCAACTTATGTTGCGTTATTTCGAGGGAAAAATATATCCGTTTGGGATTTTATGTTTCAATTGGATGGGTCATAAAGACTTAATTTTTATGAAATTTTTCATGACAGCAGTTTTGATTCGGCTCAACTGGTTTCGAACCAAACTTTCTCGCCTTTGTTGCCTCTCTGTAAATGCTTTCTTCTTTTTAAGGGCTGTTAATGAAAATCATTCGATGCAAATGTGAATTTTTTGCTGCGGTAATTTTTCAACTTTTATCTAGTTAATTTTTCAAGTAAATTTTTCCAACAATTTTTCAGAACTTTTTTTTATACTTTTTTTCATGCTCTTTTTTGTACCGCAAAGTATTGCGAAGCTCTGCTTTGCCTCTATGTCAAAAATGCAAACTTTTTTCTTGCATTTTTTTCACTCACTTTTTTGTACCGCAATGTGAGTCCGCCTCTTTGTCAAAAGTTTAAGCATCGAAAACTCATTGGGTCGACTTAAAAAAATATCGACAACATTTTTGAAAACATGCCCCTTTAGAAAATATAGATCCGCTCCTGTTGCCGGCTTGTTTTGCATCTCAATTTTTTTTTCAATCTAAATAAGTTGAATAGCTTCTCCAGACTGATTCATTTTATAGCTCTTTTTTGCTGAATGATCTAATGAGTTCATATGTAAACACTTATTTAGTTTTTGTTAAACTTTATCCCCCCTTTTTGAGCCAAATAGCCCATTTTTTACTGTTAACCAATTTCTATTTGTTTCCATTTGAACTGTATTTACGTTGTTTGGCATGCATTCGATCAAATTTATTTTCAACTCATTTAAGCTTGCAACTATTGGAACACAAGATTTCTTAAACAAAAAAATGCCTAATTACCAATTAAACTACTTTTTGCTATATTTAATTGCTTATTTTGTTCCTTGCAATTAGCAGAGTGCTTAACAGAAAACATTTTTAAGCAATAGAAATGAAATAAAACATTGATCAATAGGTTTTTCAATTTATTACAACGGGGAATTGTGTTGTTTTTTTAGACGCCTATTTAGTAGTCCGGTTTATTAGCATGTTACAATAAGCATTCCCATTTAAAAGAAAACAATTGACTAGCTCACTACTGAAGATGTTTTTGTGTGCTCTTGTGTGCAATTTGAACTACCTTCTCTTCATCGAATATTTGATACAGGCTAAATTGCCTGTAGTCTAAAGGCGCTCCTAACTAAAACAATTATCACATGCTAATAGACACGCATGCTTATCGAAACTCCCCAAAATTAAGTTTCGTGAGCAAGTTAGGCGCCATTGATGCCTCAATGCTCCCTAAATGAAAAATCTGCCGACGAGTCCCAAGATAAAGAAGCTGTCGGATAAGTTCCAAATACTGTTCAAATGGGTAAAAGCTACGAAGCCAATTTTACGCAATTTTAAAGTCGTTACATGCCTGGCATTTGCGAGCTGCGTGAAACATTCCATATAGGTTTGCACAGCCTCTGATGCATGGTCGTTCTGCAGCTGAGGCATGGTCGCTAAAGTTATTGGAAAAGAAAGTGGATTAGTTTAGTTTTATTTTGCAGTTTTAACAAAAAAAAACAATTCAACTAGTTGGCTTACGTTCCAATCAATCAGTATTCAAGGTGAATAATTTTTCGAGTTATGGTTGATTTTTTATTTTGGGTACCATGAACGTTGAGAGCTAAGGGAGTTTTTCTGTGTCAACTGTTTAACATGAAATATCTAGAATTTTGAGAGCAACTGTAGGCAACTGAAGTGCATTGCACTGCTGCGTTTAATTGTAGCTGATGATTTTCAACCTAGTTATGGCAAAACATAGTTCCTGCCAAATTGAAGAAGGCGCGTGTTTTGCAATGAAAAGCGTTTTTCGGTGTTTAATCTGCTCGGGCATCTTTGATCCGTTTAAAAACAAAATTAACAACTTTGATCAATATATTCTTTCTTATCAGGTTGGCTAAATTACAAAATTCGAAATTTTTTTTTCATGCTTATGGAAGTGTAAGAGATTAATAACTGGCCCAGTCTAAGATGACGTTTCTCAAAAACCGGTTGAATCATAAACCTGAGTTTAGCAATAACTGCAATAACGATTTTGACAGATCAGTAATTCCTCAAAAACAATTTACATACTTATACTTCTCATATGTTTTTAAACGATTGAAAAATTTTACTAAATTGGCCGCAAATTTTTAAGCCAATTGCAAAATTTACATATTATTTTAAGCCAATTGCAAAAATGGAATTCTTTGAAGAAAGTTTTTGAAAATTTGAAAATCAAAAGGCGGTTTCTAATGTAAAATCAAATGCGAATCCAGTTTTTTTTTTGCACTAGCAGTGTCGAGTTTTTTTTCGAAATTAAAAAATTAAAAACAAAACTATTACGAGTCTCAAAAAATATTTCGCGATGTGCTCTAAACCCAAACTGTGTCATAATCGTTGCGAACTATTACTTGAGTTGTCTTTGAACCCACTAAGGGGCAAATGACTAGCCGGTATCTGAAAATTATAAAGCTAAACTCGGAATTTTTTAAACAAATTGCATCCAGTTAAGTCAAATATAGATTAATCAGCCAGCTAATATTGGTGAACATATCTTCAGCAACCTTTATTATGCATAATTAGTACTGTCCTTTTTTAAGCATCGTTTTAAAAATCAAAAGAAGAAATTTTCTCTTTAGTTAGTTTCATTAGAAGAAACTGTTTTGCAGCAGGTTTTGAGCATAATACAAGTTCGATGCTTCCGTACTCAAAGTAAACATCATTATCTCAGAAAAAAGTCAGTAGATATATCAAATTAAAAGGTTGATCTTTCACAAAGCGGAGGGGAAATCAGGAAACTACTTCCTTAATTAAAAATCAGCTTTCGGTTCCCCAGAAAATAATGAATTAGAGTCATTATTTCTAACTTTGAACTTAAAAAAGGGCGCCAAAGTTAGCTTCATTGTCCATCCGGTCGACTAATTTGTACTCACAGTCCAATTTGATCAGCTTTCTGCAGACTAAAAATGACATTTTCAGCCAAAAAACTTATTTCGTCTAATTAGAGTAAAATTAGAGTAAAGTGTTATCTGATTTTGATTTGTCTTCATATTTTGAACAAGAGCCTTCTTGAAGGCACACATGCAAAGTTGGGACAGAGAAAAGAGTTTGCTTTGGTAGCATTTTTGTGAAATCTTTTTTGCCTGTAGCTTAAATAGATCTCTGCCTGCAACTACCATTTTTGTTTAGTAAAATTTTGTCGAATGTTTGTTGAGCAATTTATTTTGATACTTTTTACGCCTGTTTGAACTTCATACAAATTTTTCATCAATTTTCATTTTTTTCAGTAATAAAACATGCGTGCAATTTTTTTTCGTGCATAAAAACTAATGCAATAAATAATTTTTGAGTGCAAAATGTAGTAGATAAGCAAGAGCTATACATTGAATCGAGAATGTTTTGAACAAATCGAAACACGCTGTGTCGAGATGTGAGCAAACTTCGAGAGGCAATGTAAGCTGTTGCTTCTCTGGTATAAAATACATGTGAAAAAAAATCGAGCGTAAAACACTACTCATTCGAAAAAGTTTTCACGCTGAAACGTGTTTTTTTTTCTTATTGTTCCGACTTTCGTAAAGAAAGTAACGGAATATTTGTATTCGCGGTTGGTTTTTTTTCAGACAAATTTCGACTTTTTAACTAGCTATTTTAGACGGAATTTTGTTATATCATTCAACAGGCATTGTCGTCCTGAGCTCAAATTTGAAAAGTTATTTCACCTGTGATCATTTTTCGTAAAGTTACGGGGGTTTAAAGATTGCCATTTTGGCCAATTTGGGACATTTAACGCGCAATATATTTCGCGCTACTAGAAATCGTTCCAAATTGGTTGAAGGAAGCTTATATGCCATAATTGATTTGTTAATAGGAGCAAAGCTATCACTTTGTACAAAAAATCTCAAATTTAAAAAATTCATTTTTGTGTATTAAATTTAATTTTTTCATGTTATCCCTGCTCCATAGACCTTAAGAGGCAGTCGGAACATTCAGGTGCTCGCCCTGATGCGAGCAATCTTGTTTGTTTTAGTCGATAGAGAAGACAGTGTAATAGTATTAAAATTACTGCACTAATGTTTCAAATCGCGTGTTCTATTTAAAATATAAGTGCAATCGTTGAAACATTTTTTCAGTATTTGAAATGATAGTCCCCAATCTTTCCTAGTACATAAACATAGCAAATTAGGAATGAAAATTAGGAGCGTTTTCAAAAGTGCTTTTTGCTCAATTTTTTTTCACATGTGTTTCGAACCAGAAAGAAAGAGCTTGTGGTGCATCTCGAAAATTGTTCACATCTCGAAACTGCGGTCTCCATCTGTTCAAAATGTTCTCATTGCAAAGTATAGTTGTTGATCTTTTTATAAAAATTATCAATTGATTCTTGATTGTCCTTCAAATGACAATTCTTACCTCTCCAGAGCTTTCCAGATAATAATTGAACTCCAGCTTAAAAGCTCAAAAGCGAAGCACTGTCAAAAAGCTCTCTGTCTGATAAAAGGTTTTTAATTAAAAATTGAACACTTCAACTTTTTAGTGCGTCTGAAAATTTCAGCAATATTGAATTTAAGGGGTTTTGATTGAAAGTTAAAATGATTCAAACTTGTCAAAAAAGAAGGCATGTGTGTGATTCCGCACTTGTAGTGAAAATAAGTTACAAAAGAAACATAAGACGATTGCGCCATTTTGAGCCAATTCGAACCATGTTCTGCACACGATCAGAAAATGCATTGAAACAAAAATCAACTGTTCTGGTTAGACGTTGAGGATAGAAGAATAAACAGAAATTCCACTCGCAGACAAAACCGAAAGAATTATAGTAGTTTTGAAGGGGTTAGGAAATTAGACGACAAGAAAATAAGACGATCAGAAAATCGAACGGAATTTAGACAATAGCTTGCGTGAAATTTGTTTACAGACTTAAATTATCTTTTGGCAGAGTAAATACTGATTGTCCAATTTGGACGGGGCCTAGGAAATTAGACGATAAGCAAATTAGACGGATGCTACAAAAACGAAATTAGACGGAATTTATTTTTTACAGATCTGGCATTTTACACGAAAGGGAAAGGGCCAACAAAAATTTTTCTTAAGAGTCAAGTTTCACAAATACAAAAAGAACATAAAATGCCAATACCTATCAATTAGTTTAAATGAACATCAAATGTCAAATCTGAATATTACAGGAGAGTTTTGAATTGAATAAATTATGCATGATTGACTTGTAAAGTTTTCGGCCACCGAAATTGAACTGTTGTCTACAAACAATTTTATTTTTCTAACGCAATTTGTGTGCAAACAAAGTTAATTCTAATTTCCTTTTAAGTACCTCCGTCTAATTTGCTTATCGTCTAATTTATCAAACCCCAATTTGGACAATAACTAGCGAACAAATTGCGTGAAATTTGTTTACAGACTTAAATTAAATTTTGGCTGATTAAATACTGGTTTGTCCGTAAATTCCGTTGTAACGGTCGTCTATTTTCTTATCTAATTTCCTAGGCCCCAAAAATTTTGAGTATAGTAATTTGTAATTTGTAATTTGGAGCCGTATAGTAATTTGTGACCCTATATTTAAAACTGTGAGTAAAAATCAAATCATAACTACTGCTGCGTTTTATTATTTACACAGACAACACCGAGATAATCATAATAGTTTCGAGCTGTATAGTAATTTGTGACCCGATATTTAAAACTGAGTAAAAATCAAATCATCATTACTATTTTGATTGCTTGCAAAAAATAAAGTCAACTATTTCTAATGAACCCTGAGGCATGTGAACTAATTTAGCGGAATATGGGTATGAGTATAAGGATGGTATGAATAAGATAATGCACAGTCAAAAACTGTTCTGATACTCAACTCATTTCAAGTCATGAGAAAAGTTTTCAAACACTGATTGTACGAGGACTTAATGCAAAAACTTAAATGAACTTAAACTGTGCTTTTTCTTACCATTTAATGGTAAAACGCATAGAAACGCTTGAAATCACTGAATTCCTGACACAGCTTTACCGCTTTTTTTTGCTGGAAAAAAGACGGAGTTGGAAAAATCACCTAGCCCAAGACACTCGTCGAATTCATATTCACACACCTGGAAAATTTCAATGCTGTGATTAAGATCGCGGAGGAGTTTAGTTAAACAAAAAAACTTGTTTCTTGAAAGCTCATTATAGCCTATATTCTGAGAGCTCATTAATGAAACACTAGTAAAAATCCTGATCAAGAAAACGGTGCTACCAACTTTAACTTTAACTTTAACAGTTGCCACAAAATCAGTGCTCTAGAAAGTTTCTGTAGCGTCGATTTTAAGAGTTTTAAATTTAAATTGAGAGTAGTTTCAAACTTGCTGCGTTTTCTCGCTTAAAAATCTTTCTCGAGAGTGTTTGAAAAGCAATACAAATAAATTCTAGACTAAATCAGATTCTGCTTGAGATTCAAATTTGAATATATATAATTGCGGTTCGAGTTCGATTAGAGAAGCAAAAACAAAATCAAAGACACCCAAGTTTAAAAAAAATCAAAAAACCCCTGTTCCCAATGGATTATATCACTTGATTTCAAGCTTCTTGTGTGTTTTTCTAGGGGGTTCATTTCGTGTTTTCTAACCTCAAAATGAAACCCGTTATTAGTTATACCTGTCAGTTTTTGCTAAGAATGGACCAACTGGGTCATCATACAGGAGCATTGAGCGGTGTCTTGAGTACCATGAATATTCAAACTGATCTAAGTGATGTTGTTCACGAAGAAACAGAAAATTTGAGGGCTCTGGCGACTTAAGAGGCCAAAACAAAAAAGTTTTGCAAGAGAATGAAAAAAAAAACATGAAAGTGAGGCTTAGAGCGCAGGAGATTTATACAAGTAAGGACTGCGTATTTATTTTAAAGCCACCCATTGATTCCAAGGTCTCAAGATGTAACAGCGGATACATTATATTTTTTCAAAAAAATTTAAAGGGTGTTAAACTTAGGTATCATTGCATAAAAACTTGTCATATATTACCGGGTGGCTCAAGGGGACTCCTGCCCTCAGCGATTTGGAAACTTATTCACTTTGCGGACAATGATGACGCCTTCCGAGCTAGGCAAAAGCTAAGGGGAAAAGTAAACGCTGTGAGCAGAAAGTGTTTTTACATATCCGAAATATTACCCAGTTGTGAGGCCGAAATCAAGTCAGCGGCGAAAAGAATGGGCGTGATTACAATCACAAACAGTTGCCTTGAATTGGTGCTCACACAAAAAAGGTGCATCAATTTTTTTGTCAGAGTGCACGAGAAGGAAGACGTGATGGCATTAGAAAGCCAGGCTGTAAAAAGAGGTTGAGTACTGCATCAGTGGGATCAAGGAGTGCAAGGAAACAAGACTCGAATGCTAGACTGTTCCCTGAAAACAAAAGAGAAAACAAGGGTCAGAATTAGAAATTTGATGCACAGCCTCTACGGAGATTGAACTATTACAAATCTGAAACTTTTTAATTAAAAGTATTTTCCTAGTATTGATTCTGCGTTAATTGCAGATATATTAATGCCAGTCTAGATTGGAAAATTGACCTATAGCAGTTAAGTCTCAAAAAAATAAACTTTTTAAAATTCTTTTAAGAAAACGTTTCACTTAATTTTGTTCGTCATAACTTTCCGTATAGCAGAAACCAGCTGGTCAAAATCTTGCTTAAAACATTTTTATAGCAGCCTTGACTGAAATATAAAAATTTTGAAAATATCAATCACAGATCATTACATTGTTAAGCTGACGAACGGTGGTGGAAATCAGAAAAAATGCGGAGAACCACTAGCGTCCAGAAAATGGCTGAACCTCGAAAATTCAAAAATTAATATGCAAACTAACGATGCTATTCATTATCAATTAACAAAAAATAGAAGTTTTTGATGGAAAAATTAATCGAAAACGCTTTTGAACAGATGCAAATAATCCTTCTTCAGACTCTTATTTAATTTTTTTCAGTTTATCAGAAACAAATGTATAATTGTAGTGGAAATCTGAAGACAGAAAAAAGTTTGAAACACAAATTAAACAATTAAGGAAATTGAAAAATTTATTTGAATGCAAAATGAAACATTCTTTCTTTAAAAAATTAGAACATTCAGCTAGAGCAGACTTCAAAACTTTTTTTCACCGAAATTTTTTCTTTTCATTCACATTTTTGAAGTGAGTGATTTTTCTCGACAAACTAAAAAAGTTTAAATTTGAATTTCGGGTATTATTTTTTCACAAAAACTCAAACCCCACAAATGTTTCCAGACGCAATCGCGTGAGATTTCCTGGCAAAAATTTCCCAATTCTGATTGAACAGAATGAATGGCAATGGGTTTCCTCAAGAAAAGTTTTTTATGCTAAGCTAAGAAAAGATGATAACTGTTCGCTCTTGCATCTTGGTGCCACTGATCGCTCTTGCATCTTGGTATCATATGCTGCTTGCTGATCAACATTTGGGCTCTCCTGGAGAGTAAACTCAGTCTCTGGCAGATCATCGTTGCCCATCACTGCGCTGAACAGGCCCATCGTGTGCATGAGCGCCAAACTTTGTCGACCAAGCCGCAAACTCTTCAGACTTAACACTGAAAGCCGCCAGTTTCAACTCCACCGTTGGTAAATGCTGCTTGCTAAAAGCTAAATTTTCTGACAGAAAAATTATAAAAAACTTAAAATTCTGGGCTCTTTTCCTGTTAAGATTCAGATTTAGTGCAATTAGGATTAAGGACTGGGGTTAGAGACTGAGATAGAATCTGAGGTTTAAGCTGAGGATTAAGAAGAAGTAGTTTATGTAGAAGATTGAATTGAAAACGAGAATAGAATTTTTTTATGACAACTTAAGTATCACAAAAGTACCAGTTAATTAATTACTGACTAATTAATTAGTTTGGGACCACTAGTTCATCTTGTCTGAGTTTAATCAGTTTTGACCTCCAAACTGATTAGCTTCAATCAATCTGTCTGCATCAATTAATCTGTCTGCACAAGATGTCAAGCATTGTTTTTAAGACCATTTATCCCCGAGGGAAAGGACCAACATGCGAGCTGTACATCTCATTACGGCGAATCGCTGTTGTGCACCTGCTTAAGAGCTACACGCAATTTTTTTGGTTATTTTTCTGGTCTGGGTAATGTTGCCTCACCTTCTAGCAACGAGCACGGATCATGGTGGGCCTCGAAAATCTGACCTTTCGATTGAGAGGAGGAGACGTAACCTTTCTATTGTTTTATCTTTACGCTTTTTTATACTGTTTCTCAACTTCTCTTTAAGTTCGACAAGTTATTTTGAGTGCATAAACACCATTTAAATATCTGGGTTGCACTTTCTTGTAATTGCGTTTTACTTAGTTAACAAAGTAGGGTATGCAGTTTTTCTACTGCAATTAGAAATCTTTCAAAGCGTTTTTCTCTGATGCATTAAGCTTTTCACTAAAGCTTTTTCGCTGTATTCACATTTTTTGGAGTGAGTGATTTTTCCCGACAAATTAAAAAAAATGAAATTTGAAGTTCGGGTTTTATTTTTTTACGCAAACTCAAAACCCACAAATGTTTCTAGATGCAATCGCATGAGATGTCCTTGCAAAGATTTCTCAATTCTGAGTAAACAAATTGAACTGCAATGGGTTTCTTCCAGAATTTTTTTTATGCTTAGCTAAGAAAAGATGATACAATTGAAATAAGTTTGCCATACTTTGGGTAAAATTAAGCACTTACAATAATTTCATGACGATCGACAATCCCTCCTTCGGAGAATTATTTAAAAAGAATGCAAAAAAAAGAGATAACTTGACTTTCTGGAATAACTTCTAGCTTTCTGTTTTTTTTGTGTTGGTGACTTTTTGTAGCACTGTTATTCATAAACGACAATCGGCTTCTCTAGTTTATCAAAAAAATTATTTTGTTAAAACGAATTGCTAGCAGATGTACTATTTTTTCAAATCTAGCTTGTTGATCTGTCGTCTTTCAGAGCGTCCCTCAGAACTTTACGCACGTGAGTATTCTTTTATAATACGCTTAAGAAAATAAATAATGTGTGTAGCTCAAATAAATAGATGAAAGACATATTAATGACGGTTTTGCCATTCAAAAATTACAATCATTTTTCTGATGTCGAAGTTGCTCTTGTGTAATGACGATAAAGCAAACGTTTTCTTTTTAAATTGTATTCGCAACGGCGTGAAATGTTTCCTTGAACAGAGTAAACACTTGTGTAAGACGACCCAAAACAATTTTATAGTTGGGGGTTTTTCTAAGTCGAGGAGTTACTATTTCTGTCTCGTTTCGGTTCTGAGGTAGATCGGTTTCGGGTAGCTGGCGAAATGAAAACATTTCATTTCATACGTAAATTAACCGTAGTTATCGGATATTACAAGTCAACAAAGAATAACGAACTGCCATAATTTTTGGTATTTGAAAGCAGAGTTCAATGTCATAGAATACGCAAAATGCAAATATTGATAAGTCAATTTTAAAACACCGTCTGAACAACTTCAAGAAAATTCATTAGTTATGACTTTGGTTTTTCTCGCTATGAATTCTAGCGAGAACATCCTCGCCATCCAACAGAGAGAGAAGAGGTGAGAGCTCCAAGGTCAGCCGGATCAACTCTCAAGTCCAGGAACTGCTCCGGTCCGGGTCGGCGGACCATATTTCTGCCTCGTTTCGGTTCTGAGGTGGATCGGTTTGGGGTAGCTGGCCGATTGACAACATTTCGTTTCATACGTAAATTAACCGTAATTATCGGAAATTACAAGTCAACAAAGAATACCGAACTGCCATAAATTTAGGTATTTAAAAGCAGAATTCAATGTCATAAAATACGCAAAATGCAAACATTGATAAATCAATTTTAAAACAGCGTCTGAACAACTTGTGAACTTTGTTTCAATCTTTCCGTTTTTGTCTTTTTTCACACACTGTTCTTCGTTCACCAGAAAATTTATTAGTTACGACTTTGGTTTTTCTCGCTATTAATTCTAGCGAGAACACTTACTAAAATCCAAGATCAGCCCCTGATAAGATCAATTCTCCAATTATAAAACTTACTCCGAATTTATTTCAACGCTTTTGTATAGTGTAGTTCTGTTAATTTAAAATTTTAATTTTTAACTTATCTTGAAATGGCTATATTTTACCCAGCATTTGCGATTGAAGAAGATTTACTCCAGCTACTTTTGCAAAGTTATTCAATCGATGATATCGAACTTTTGAAACCTCTAAATGGCTTCGACAGTGTAAACTACCACGTTAAAACACGCAAAATTTATTTCGATGATTGTCGAAACTTTTTGTTAAAAATTGGCCCTTGCACCGACCCTGATCATGTGTCTGAAATATTTAATGACCAGATAAACTTGATGCGATTTCTGTACCAAAAAGTTCCTTCAATTACACAACGAGTTTTTAATTCCGTAGATGGAAAAACAGTTATCAAGACAATGGTTGCCTGTAAGAATCCCAAAAATGAGGGCAAACATTTTCATAATGTAACGCTAATCGAATTCATAGAAGCAACGCCTATGGTTGAGATGATTCCCTTTTCATTAGCACTTATCGAAAATGTAGGTGAAAAATTTGCCCGACTTTCAATAGCGCTTCAGAAGTTTTCTTCGGTTATTACAAAACGCAGAGATTTTAAATGGGATCCGAAAAACGTGATCAAATGTGAAAGTTTTCTCTATCTATTGTCTGATTTTGGCCAAGATGAACGCATCAAGAAATGTGCAACATTTTTGCAGAGATTTAAGAAAGAAGTCTTTCAAAAAATAGAATCAAATTGCAGAGAAGCGGTGATTCATTCAGATGGTAATTGCAACAATATTCTGGTCAATAATGAAAAGTAAGTCAAAATCATTAAGTTTTTTTTTGTTATGTTTCTCTTCATCATTCAATTTTATTTGAAAGATCTTCGAGTTTCAATTTTTGGGCTCTTTTCCAGTTCCCCCCCCCCTTTTAGTTTTTTTTTCTGAAATTCATAATATGAAAGTCTGTTTAAAATGACTTTTCATGTTATAAACTGCATTAAAACGTGGCAGCGTGAACAGGTGAACATAAATTGCTACAAATTTTCTCACATGCAACATGCCGTGTGAACAATTTTTGAACAGCTTTGTTTTGTAATTTTACGAGGGGGTGGGAAACTGGAAAAGAGCCAGTTTTTGTCTCGTAAATTGTTCTTAGACATCTCCAGTTTTTCAGTTTGTCAAAAAATTAAAGCGTTTTCTGTTTAATACGCATCTATGAAAACTTTTTGAAATCATTTTACGGATAAAACTTCTGAGTTCCATGAAATTAAGACTGGAAAGTTTTATGGTAAGTTAAAATAATAAAGTTCCGATGAGTTTAGTTGCGATGAAGTCAGGGCAATAATCGATTTCGAGGACACTTGCTCTTCTTATCTGGTGTTCGAGTGCGGATCCATTCTCAGCTCCCTTCTAACGTGCACACCTGAGAAGAGTTTTGCTCAAACAGGAAATGCCTTCATGAAAGGGTTCACTAGAATCCGCCCTCTTTTAGAGGTCGAGTGGTCATTTTTAGTGGAGGCCACTCTATCAAGATTGCTGCAACTCCAGATTTGGACTCTCCATGCAGCGAATCAAAATCCAGATAACTCGAATTATATTTTGCAAAGTAATGAAGCTGGCTGGAGAGTGTTTGATAAATTGATTTCAGAAGAAAAAATCAAAACTTTGGCGTCGTGGAGAAATGATGTCATTTTGACAACAAATGCAGAACTTTGATATAATACTGTCTTATACTCTATTGTGTCTATGTTATACTCTACTGTGTTATAAATCATCGGAAATTCAATTGAACCTCGAGACGAGATGCTTTGACTTAATTAAACCAAAATTTGGTTTATTTTGACTTTCTCAGCGGAGAAAAATAATTTCGACAAAACGTATATAATAATCAGAACAAATTGTTTGCAATATAAATTGCATTCACTGTAAAAGTTACTATATTTATAACCAAAAAAAATCTCATTGCGAGAACGCCGTGGAACTTTGCGGCCCGTTTTTACGCGCCTTCGATCTTGCTATAACTTCTATTGGTTTTTAATATCGATTGATAATCAAAAAATAGTAAAAAACAATTTTGTGAAATTAAAAAAACTTTACCCTTGACGTCAAAACATTTTTAAAATGTCCCTTTTACTCAAAAATGAGCTTAAACAGTTGATAATTTCCTTGAATAAAGTTTTCCAAAAACTAATGATTGAAAATTTGTTGTTGATATTCTGAGCAACTCGGAATCCAGAATACTAAATCTGGGTAGTATTTTAGAACAAAAATGAAAAAAAATTTCTAATTCTAAAGTTTATCAAAACTTTTCGATAACCCTTTGTATGCACAGGTATCTGCTCTGCTGAAAATATATTTTTTTCGAAGTTGTTATCAAATTTTTCTCAATTACAGCTTCCTGAACTATGGTCGATTTGCATTATTTTCTTAAAATCGTACATAGTAATTTTTGAATTAATCGATATGTAATTATTTAATCAAATGTTTTTACCGATTTTGTTTTATTTATTCTATGCGCTAAGTTTTTGATTAAAGACAAATAATTTTCAGTAGTCGTTTGATTTTAAATTAAGTTGATTCTAACTTAATTTTGTCCGTTGACCCTTGAGCCAAGAACCCGTACTGTAAAATGAGTTTCACGTCAGCAATTTTTGCTTTCAATAGTTAATTTTCACCTAAAATTTTTCTCAACCTGTGATACACATAACCTTAACAATTTATTTTCAATTTTTGTAACATGATCAATAAAGGCAAGCTTAGAGTCATTTTGAACACCTTAATAACGGAGAGGTTGTTTCACTTCATTAGTTATTCCATTCATTTTTATATCTGATTTTCCACTGCTCTTCTTAGATAGTATCATTGTCTTTATTTAAGATGAGCTTGTTTTTTCTGGCCAATTTGCTGATTGGTCCAACGCTTCTTGATGTCTACCGGTTAACTCACTGTTTCTAGCTGTTGTTTTTTGACAGCGCTATCTGCATATAAATTAAAATTACTGTTACTGTTTTCATCTAGTTTATGAAAAGAAGCGGGCCTGATATGGAGAACTGTGGTACTCCATAATATACATTTCACATTGAGATCGTTTGGTTTTATTGGCAACGTTTTGTTGTTGGTTTCTTAAATAAATTTTCCATATTCTTAAATAAAATATCCATTTTGGGATAACCATATTGAGATATCCATATATACAAGTCTCTGAAAACAGTCTGCGTCACCTTTTTCTAGTGAAAGCATGTGGTCAAACGTATCAAAAGTGTTTTTTAAGTTCAAGGGAATTGCACTGTGTTTTCGTGGTCTTAGAGTTCCAATCTTGACGAGACTTTCTACTATGGTTAACAAAGCATCAATAGAACTCTTTTCTGAACTTATTTCAAACCAGCAATTCTGTTGTAATACTTTGTGAGATAATAATTCGTTCTGTTATAAGTGACCCGTTCAAAAATTTTACCTAAGAGTGGTAAATGAGAAGTTGGCCGGTAATTTGATGGAATTAGAACATTTCTTTTGTTGAGAGGAGGTCTAATTTTAACAATTTTGAAACTGTCTGGACAGGTTTGTCCATCCAAACATTTTTGTAAAAATTTAGACAAAACTGGAAGCAAAACTGGAAAAATTGATTTCTAAAAATAAAGAATAAATGCATTTGAACCTAAACGGATTTTGCTTTTTTCGCGATTATATTTGATTTTTCATTTTGTTTTTGTCTGCTAAGAACGCTGATAGATTTTTTACTTTCTTGCCGCTAATCAATTTGAATTCTTAATTTTACTCGCCAGTTTCTTTCCAACGTTTGCAAAAAAGTTGTTAAATTCATTAACAGTTAGTTTCTTCTCTACCATGTCGTCGCTTTTGGTAGCACATGATACATTGTTATACAGACGGATAAAATCTCTGCTGTTGCTGTTTGATTACATTTGTAGTTTGTTTTGATAGAATGCTCTTTTTTCTGAATAGCATTTTACGAACCAATTTGGTTTGAGATTTTCTTAAATCGGTGTTTTCTGGAAGCTGCATTTGTCACCTCTTTATCTACCCAAGGCTTCAAGAATTTTCTAATTGTTGTTCTCTACGGTAAATATAACTCAATGATAATTTTGAGCTTTTCGTTCAAAAATAAAAAAAGTCATGGCATTTTTTTGGTTACTTTTTGTTTCAACAACAAGTGAATTATTGTAAAGACTCCTTGAGCTCTTTCAAAAAAAAACCCAATTCAAGTTTGTACCACAGTCAGATGTTGGAAATTCAATTTTGCATGTTTGTGATGTTGGAAATTCAATTTTGCAAGTTTAAAATGACTCCTTAATGATCACTTACAGATGTTTTGAAGTTAGTTACTTTCTTACTCTGGAGAGAAAACAGATCTATACAGGTCTTACTGGTCTTTGTTTCCAGAGTTAATTGTTTTCTTTTTTGAAGGAAAAGCTTATTTCCATTTGGTATACTTATGATTTCAGAGAGTTTCTTTTTGTCTTCAAATAATATTATTAAAGTCACCAAGTAAACGACGCGTAGATGGTGCTACTATAATATCATCCAAAACAATTTGTAGTATCGGAAGTGTCTGAAACTTTGTCGCTCTGCGAGAAATGTAATTTTTTGTACTAATTGTTTTATAATTTTTCCTGCTATGAATTCTAGCGAGAACATCCTTGCCACCCAATAGAGAGAGAAGAGGTGAGACCTCCAAGGTCAGCCGGGTCAGCTCTCAAATCCAGGAAATGCTCCGCTCCGGGTCGGCGGACCATATTTCTGCCTCGTTTTGGTTCTGAGGTAGATCGATTTCGGGTAGCTGGCCGATTGACAACATTTCATTTGATACGTAAATTAACCGTAATTATCGCAAATTACAACTCAACAAAGAATAACGAACTGCCACAAATTTCGGTATTTAAAAGCAGAATTCAATGTCATAAAATACGCAAAATTCAAAAATTAATAAATCAATTTTAAAACAGCGTCTGAACAACTTTTGAACTTTGTTTCAATCTTTCCGTTTTCGTCTTTTTTCACACACTGTTCTTCGTTCACCAGAAAATTTCTTAGTTACGACCTTGGTTTTTCTCGCTATTTATTTTAGCAAGAACACTTACTAAGATCCAGGGGCGGGATTTAGGGCGGGCGGACGCCTCTCCTCAAGGATTCGACTCCCTGCCGACCCAAAGGGTCCCCCTTGTACTATTTTGAGAAATCCATATTGGGCGACGAACCCTAAAAACGTTCTATAGGCGCCTTCGGCGCCAATATATAATAATTTTGAGAGGGGAGCGCGCGCCAAAAAAAAGCAATTTTTTGGTCAAAGTGTTCCCCAAAAGTACCCTAAAACGCCTATTTTGGCCTGTTTTTTCAATTTTTTGCCTGCGGCGCACAAAAATTAACCAAAACAGTGTCTTTTTAGTGCTTTGGGAGAGCTCGGAAGTTCATTTTGCTCAACCTATCTGAACAAAGGTCAACAAAAATCCTAGATCAGCCCCTGCTAAGATCAATTCTCCAATAATAAAACTTACTCCAAATTTAATTCAACGCTTTTGTGTAGTGTATTTCTGTTACTTTAAAATTTTAATTTTTAACTTATCTTGAAATGGCTATATTTTACCCAGCATTTGCGATTGAAGAAGATTTACTCCAGCTACTTTTGCAAAGTTATTCAATCGATGATATCGAACTTTTGAAACCTCTAAATGGCTTCGACAGTGTAAACTACCACGTTAAAACACGCAAAAATTTGTCTGAGTCTTTCAAAAAATAGAATCAAATTGCAGAGAAGCGGTGATTCATTCAGATGGTAATTGCAACAATATTCTGGTCAATAATGAAAAATAAGTCAAAATCGTTAAGTTTTTTTTGTTATTTTTCTCTTCATTATTCAATTGTATTTGAAAGATCTTCGAGTTTCCATTTTTGGGCTCTTTTTTAGTTTCCTCCCCCCTTTTTTGTTTTTTTTATTCTGAAATTCATAGCATGAAAGTATGTTTAAAATGACTTTTCATGTTATAAACTACATTAAAACGTGGCAGCGTGAACAGGTGATTAAATTGCTGCAAATTTTCTCACATGCAACATGCCGTTTGAACAATTTTTGAACAGCTTTGTTTTTTAATTTTACGAGGGGGGTGGAAAACTGAAAAAGAGCCAATTTTTGTCTTGTAAATTGTTCTTAGACGTCTCCAGTTTTTCAGTTTATTAAAAAATTAAAGCGTTTTTTGTTTAATACGCATCTATGAAAACTTTTTGAAATCATTTTACTGATCAAACTTCTGAGTTCCATGAAATTAAGACTGGAAAATTTTATGTTAAGTTAAAATATTAAAGTTCCGATGAAATTAGTTGCGATGAAGTCAGGGCAATAATCGATTTCGAGGACACTTGCTCTTCTTATCTGGTGTTCGAGTTCGGATCCATTCTAAGCTCCCTTCTAACATGCACACCTGAGAAGAGCTTCGCTCAAACAGGAAATGCCTTCATGAAAGGGTTCACTAGAATCCGCCCTCTTTTAGAGGTCGAGTGGTCATTTTTAGTGGAGGCCACTCTAGCAAGATTGCTGCAACTCCAGATTTGGACTCTCCATGCAGCGAATCAAAATCCAGATAACTCGAATTATATTTTGCAAAGTAATGAAGCTGGCTGGAGAGTGTTTGATAAATTGATTTCAGAAGAAAAAATCAAAACTTTGGCGTCGTGGAGAAATGATGTCATTTTGACAACAAATGCAGAACTTTGATATAACACTGTGTTATACTCTATTGTGTCTATGTTACACTCTACTGTGTTATAAATCATGGGAAATTCAATTGAACCTCAAGACGAGATGCTTTGACTTAATTAAACCAAAATTTGGTTTATCTCGACTTTCTCAGCGGAGAAAAATATTTTCGACAAAACGTATATAATAATCATAACAAATTGTTTGCAATATAAATTGCATTCGCTGTAAAAGTTACTATATTTACAACCAAATAAAATCTCATTGCGAGAACGCCGTGGAACTTTGCGGCCTATTTTTACGCGCGTTTGATCTTGCTATAACTTCTATTGGTTTTTAATATCGATTGATAATCAAAAAAAAGTAAAAAACGATTTTGTAAAACTAAAAAAACTTTACCCTTGACGTCAAAACATTTTTAAAATGTCCCCTTTACTCAAAAATGAGCTTAAACAGTTGATAATTTCCTTGAATAAAGTTTTCCAAAAACTAATGATTGAAAATTTGTTGTTGATATTCTGAGCAACTCGGAATCCAGAATACTAAATCTGGGTAGTATTTTAGAACAAAAATGAAAAAAATTTCTAATTCTAAAGTTTATCAAAACTTTTCGATAACCCTTTGTATGCACAGGTATCTGCTCTGCTGAAAATGTTTTTTTTTTCGAAGTTGTTATCAAATTTTTCTCAGTTACAGCTTCCTGAACTATGGTCGATTTGCATTCTTTTCTTAAAATCGTACATAGTAATTTTTGAATTAATCGATATGTAATTATTTAATCAAATGTTTTTACCGATTTTGTTTTATTTATTCTATGCGCTAAGTTTTTGATTAAAGACAAATAATTTTCAGTAGTCGTTTGATTTTAAATTAAGTTGATTCTAACTTAATTTTGTCCGTTGACCCTTGAGCCAAGAACCCGTACTGTAAAATGAGTTTCACGTCAGCAATTTTTGCTTTCAATAGTTAATTTTCACCTAAAATTTTTCTCAACCTGTGATACACATAACCTTAACAATTTATTTTCAATTTTTGTAACATGATCAATAAAGGCAAGCTTAGAGTCATTTTGAACACCTTAATAACGGAGAGGTTGTTTCACTTCATTAGTTATTCCATTCATTTTTATATCTGATTTTCCACTGCTCTTCTTAGATAGTATCATTGTCTTTATTTAAGATGAGCTTGTTTTTTCTGGCCAATTTGCTGATTGGTCCAACGCTTCTTGATGTCTACCGGTTAACTCACTGTTTCTAGCTGTTGTTTTTTGACAGCGCTATCTGCATATAAATTAAAATTACTGTTACTGTTTTCATCTAGTTTATGAAAAGAAGCGGGCCTGATATGGAGAACTGTGGTACTCCATAATATACATTTCACATTGAGATCGTTTGGTTTTATTGGCAACGTTTTGTTGTTGGTTTCTTAAATAAATTTTCCATATTCTTAAATAAAATATCCATTTTGGGATAACCATATTGAGATATCCATATATACAAGTCTCTGAAAACAGTCTGCGTCACCTTTTTCTAGTGAAAGCATGTGGTCAAACGTATCAAAAGTGTTTTTTAAGTTCAAGGGAATTGCACTGTGTTTTCGTGGTCTTAGACTTCGAATCTTGACGAGACTTTCTACTATGGTTATCAAAGCATCAATAGAAATCTTTTCCGAACTTATTTCAAACCAGCAATTCTGTTGTAATACTTTGTGAGATAATAATTCGTTCTGATATAAGTGACCCGTTCAAAAATTTTACCTAAGAGTGGTAAATGAGAAGTTTGCCGGTAATTTGATGGAATTAGAACATTTCTTTTGTTGAGAGGAGGTCTATTTTTAACAATTTTGAAACTGTCTGGACAGGTTTGTCCATCCAAACATTTTTGTAAAAATTTAGACAAAACTGGAAGCAAAACTGGAAAAATTGATTTCTAAAAATAAAGAATAAATGCATTTGAACCTAAACGGATTTTGCTTTTTTCGCGATTATGTTTGATTTTTCACTTTGTTTTTGTCTGCTAAGAACGCTGATAGATTTTTTACTTTCTTGCCGCTAATCAATTTGAATTCTTAATTTTACTCGCCAGTTTCTTTCCAACGTTTGCAAAAAAGTTGTTAAATTCATCAACAGTTAGTTTCTTCTCTACCATGTCGTCGCTTTTGGTAGCACATGATACATTGTTATAAAGACGGATAAAATCTCTGCTGTTGCTGTTTGATTACATTTGTAGTTTGTTTTGATAGAATGCTCTTTTTTCTTAATAGCATTTTACGAACCAATTTGGTTTGAGATTTTCTTAAATCGGTGTTTTCTGGAAGCTGCATTTGTCACCTCTTTATCTACCCAAGGCTTCAAGAATTTTCTAATTGTTGTTCTCTACGGTAAATATAACTCAATGATAATTTTGAGCTTTTCGTTCAAAACTAAAAAAAGTCATGGCGTTTTTTTGGTTACTTTTTGTTTCAACAACAAGTGAGTTATTGTAAAGACTCCTTGAGCTCTTTCAAAAAAAACCCAATTCAAGTTTGTACCACAGTCAGATGTTGGAAATTCAATTTTGCATGTTTGTGATGTTGGAAATTCAATTTTGCAAGTTTAAAATGACTCCTTAATGATCACTTACAGATGTTTTAAGGTTAGTTACTTTCTTACTCTGGAGAGAAAACAGATCTATACAGGTCTTACTGGTCTTTGTTTCCAGAGTTAATTGTTTTCTTTTTTGAAGGAAAAGCTTATTTCCATTTGGTATACTTATCATTTCAGAGAGTTTCTTTTTGTCTTCAAATAATATTATTAAAGTCACCAAGTAAACGACGCGTAGATGGTGCTACTATAATATCATCCAAAACAATTTGTAGTATCGGAAGTGTCTGAAACTTTGTCGCTCTGCGAGAAATGTAATTTTTTGTACTAATTGTTCTATAATTTTTCCTGCTATGAATTCTAGCGAGAACATCCTTGCCACCCAATAGAGAGAGAAGAGGTGAGACCTCCAAGGTCAGCCGGGTCAGCTCTCAAATCCAGGAACTGCTCCGCTCCGGGTCGGCGGACCATATTTCTGCCTCGTTTCGGTTCTGAGGTAGATCGATTTCGGGTAGCTGGCCGATTGACAACATTTCATTTGATACGTAAATTAACCGTAATTATCGCAAATTACAAGTCAACAAAGAATAACGAACTGCCACAAATTTCGGTATTTAAAAGCAGAATTCAATGTCATAAAATACGCAAAATGCAAACATTGATAAATCAATTTTAAAACAGCGTCTGAACAACTTTTGAACTTTGTTTCAATCTTTCCGTTTTCGTCTTTTTTCACACACTGTTCTTCGTTCACCAGAAAATTCCTTAACTACGAACTTGGTTTTTCTCGCTATTAATTCTAGCGAGAACACTTACTAAGATTCAGGGGCGGGATTTAGGGCGGGCGGACGCCTCTCCTCAAGGATTCGACTCCCTGCTGACACAAAGGGTCCCCCTTGTACTATTTTGAGAAATCCATATTGGGCGACGAACCCTAAAAACGTTCTATAGGCGCCTTCGGCGCCAATATATAATAATTTTGAGAGGGGAGCGCTCGCCAAAAAAAAGCAATTTTTTGGTCAAAGTGTTCCCCAAAAGTACCCTAAAACGCCTATTTTGGCCTGTTTTTTCAATTTTTTGCCTGCGGCGCACAAAAATTAACCAAAACAGTGTCTTTTTAGTGCTTTGGGAGAGCTCGGAAGTTCATTTTGCTCAACCTATCTGAAAAAAGGTCAACAAAAATCCTAGATCAGCCCCTGCTAAGATCAATTCTCCAATTATAAAACTTACTCCAAATTTAATTCAACGCTTTTGTGTAGTGTATTTCTGTTACTTTAAAATTTTAATTTTTAACTTAACTTGAAATGGCTATATTTTACCCAGCATTTGCGATTGAAGAAGATTTACTCCAGCTACTTTTGCAAAGTTATTCAATCGATGATATCGAACTTTTGAAACCTCTAAATGGCTTCGACAGTGTAAACTACCACGTTAAAACACGCAAAAATTTATCTAAGTCTTTCAAAAAATAGAATCAAATTGCAGAGAAGCGGTGATTCATTCAGATGGTAATTGCAACAATATTCTGGTCAATAATGAAAAATAAGTCAAAATCGTTAAGTTTTTTTTGTTATTTTTCTCTTCATTATTCAATTGTATTTGATAGATCTTCGAGTTTCCATTTTTGGGCTCTTTTTTAGTTTCCTCCCCCCCTTTTTTGTTTTTTTATTCTGAAATTCATAGCATGAAAGTATGTTTAAAATGACTTTTCATGTTATAAACTACATTAAAACGTGGCAGCGTGAACAGGTGATTGAATTGCTACAAATTTTCTCACATGCAACATGCCGTTTGAACAATTTTTGAGCAGCTTTGTTTTTTAATTTTACAAGGGGGGTGGAAAACTGAAAAAGAGCCAATTTTTGTCTTGTAAATTGTTCTTAGACGTCTCCAGTTTTTCAGTTTCGGAGAATTATTTAAAAAGAATGCAAAAAAAAGAGATAAACTTGACTTTCTGGAATAACTTCTAGCTTTCTGTTTTTTTTTGTGTTGGTGACTTTTTGTAGCACTGTTATTCATAAACGACAATCGGCTTCTCTAGTTTATCAAAAAAATTATTTTGTTAAAACGAATTGCTAGCAGATGTACTGTTTTTTCAAATCTAGCTTGTTGATCTGTCGTCTTTCAGAGCGTCCCTCAGAACTTTACGCACGTGAGTATTCTTTTATAATACGCTTAAGAAAATAAATAATGTGTGTAGCTCAAATAAATAGATGAAGGACATATTAATGACGGTTTTGCCATTCAAAAATTACAATCATTTTTCTGATGTCGAAGTTGCTCTTGTGTAATGACGATAAAGCAAACGTTTTCTTTTTAAATTGTATTCGCAACGGCGTGAAATGTTTCCTTGAACAGAGTAAACACTTGTGTAAGACGACCCAAAACAATTTTATAGTTGGGGGTTTTTCTAAGTCGAGGAGTTACTATTTCTGTCTCGTTTCGGTTCTGAGGTAGATCGGTTTCGGGTAGCTGGCGAAATGAAAACATTTCATTTCATACGTAAATTAAACGTAGTTATCGGATATTACAAGTCAACAAAGATTAACGGACTGCCATAAATTTAGGTATTTAAAAGCAGAATTCAATGTCATAAAATACGCAAAATGCAAACATTGATAAATCAATTTTAAAACAGCGTCTGAACAACTTGTGAACTTTGTTTCAATCTTTCCGTTTTTGTCTTTTTTCACACACTGTTCTTCGTTCACCAGAAAATTTATTAGTTACGACTTTGGTTTTTCTCGCTATTAATTCTAGCGAGAACACTTACTAAAATCCAAGATCAGCCCCTGATAAGATCAATTCTCCAATTATAAAACTTACTCCGAATTTTTTTCAACGCTTTTGTATAGTGTAGTTCTGTTAATTTAAAATTTTAATTTTTAACTTATCTTGAAATGGCTATATTTTACCCAGCATTTGCGATTGAAGAAGATTTACTCCAGCTACTTTTGCAAAGTTATTCAATCGATGATATCGAACTTTTGAAACCTCTAAATGGCTTCGACAGTGTAAACTACCACGTTAAAACACGCAAAAATGTATCTAAGTCTTTCAAAAAATAGAATCAAATTGCAGAGAAGCGGTGATTCATTCAGATGGTAATTGCAACAATATTCTGGTCAATAATGAAAAATAAGTCAAAATCGTTAAGTTTTTTTTGTTATTTTTCTCTTCATTATTCAATTGTATTTGAAAGATCTTCGAGTTTCCGTTTTTGGGCTCTTTTTTAGTTTCCTCCCCCCCTTTTTTTGTTTTTTTATTCTGAAATTCATAGCATGAAAGTATGTTTAAAATGACTTTTCATGTTATAAACTACATTAAAACGTGGCAGCGTGATTAAATTGCTACAAATTTTCTCACATGCAGCATGCCGTTTGAACAATTTTTGAACAGCTTTGTTTTTTAATTTTACGAGGGGGGTGGAAAACTGAAAAAGAGCCAATTTTTGTCTTGTAAATTGTTCTTAGACGTCTCCAGTTTTTCAGTTTATTAAAAAATTAAAGCGTTTTTTGTTTAATACGCATCTATGAAAACTTTTTGAAATCATTTTACGGATCAAACTTCTGAGTTCCATGAAATTAAGACTGGAAAATTTTATGTTAAGTTAAAATATTAAAATTCCGATGAAATTAGTTGCGATGAAGTCAGGGCAATAATCGATTTCGAGGACACTTGCTCTTCCTATCTGGTGTTCGAGTTCGGATCCATTCTCAGCTCCCTTCTAACATGCACACCTGAGAAGAGCTTCGCTCAAACAGGAAATGCCTTCATGAAAGGGTTCACTAGAATCCGCCCTCTTTTAGAGGTCGAGTGGTCATTTTTAGTGGAGGCCACTCTAGCAAGATTGCTGCAACTCCAGATTTGGACTCTCCATGCAGCGAATCAAAATCCAGATAACTCGAATTATATTTTGCAAAGTAATGAAGCTGGCTGGAGAGTGTTTGATAAATTGATTTCAGAAGAAACAAACAAAACTTTGGCGTCGCGGAGAAATGATGTCATTTCGACAACAAATGCAGAACTTTGATATAACACTGTGTTATACTCTATTGTGTCTATGTTACACTCTACTGTGTTATAAATCATGGGAAATTCAATTGAACCTCAAGACGAGATGCTTTGACTTAATTAAACCAAAATTTGGTTTATTTCGACTTTCTCAGCGGAGTAAAATTTTTTCGACAAAACATATATAATAATCATAACAAATTGTTTGCAATATAAATTGCATTCACTCTAAAAGTTACTATATTTACAACCAAATAAAATCTCATTGCGAGAACGCCGTGGAACTTTGCGGCCTATTTTTACGCGCGTTTGATCTTGCTATAACTTCTATTGGTTTTTAATATCGATTGATAATCAAAAAAAAGTAAAAAACGATTTTGTGAAACTAAAAAAACTTTACCCTTGACGTCAAAACATTTTTAAAATGTCCCTTTTACTCAAAAAAGAGCTTAAACAGTTGATAATTTCCTTGAATAAAGTTTTCCAAAAACTAATGATTGAAAATTTGTTGTTGATATTCTGAGCAACTCGGAATCCAGAATACTAAATCTGGGTAGTATTTTAGAACAAAAAAGAAAAAATTTCTAATTCTAAAGTTTATCAAAGTTTTTCGATAACCCTTTGTATGCACAGGTATCTGCTCCGCTGAAAATGTTTTTTTTTCGGAGTTGTTATCAAATTTCTCTCAGTTACAGCTTCCTGAACTATGGTCGATTTGCATTTTTTCTTAAAATCTTACATAGTAATTTTTGAATTAATTGATATGTAATTATTTTATCAATTGTTTTTACCGATTTTGTTTTATTTATTCTATGCGCTAATTTTTGATTAAAGACAAATAATTTTCAGTAGTCGTTTGATTTTAAATTAAGTTGTTTCTAACTTAATTTTGTCCGTTGACCCTTGAGCCAAGAACCCGTGCTGTAAAATGAGTTTCATGTAAGCAATTTTTGCTTTCAATAGTTAAATTTCACCTGAAATTTTTCTCAACCTGTGATACATGACACAAAACCTTAACAAATTATTTTGAATTTTTGTAACATGATCAATAAAGGCAAGCTTAGAGTCATTTTGAAAGGTTGTTTCAATTCATTAGTTAATCCATTTATTTTTATATCTGATTTTCTACTGCTCTTCTTAGATAGTATCATTGTTTTTGTTTTATATTCATTTAAGATCAGCTTGTTTTTTTCTGGCCAATTTGCTGATTGGTCCATTGCTTCTTGATGTCTACCAGTTAACTCACTGTTTCTAGCTGTATTTTTTTGACAGTGCTATCTGCATATAAATTAAAATTACTGTTACTGTTTTCATCTAGTTTATGAAAAGAAGCGGGCCAGATATGGAGAACTGTGGTACTCCATAATATACATTTCACATTGAGATCGTTTGGTTTTATTGGCAACGTTTTGTTGTTGGTTTCTTAAATAAATAAATTTTCCATATTCTTTTATAAAATATCCATTTTGGGATAACCATATTGAGATATCCATACATACAAGTCTTTGAAAACAGTCTGCGTCACCTTTTTCTAGTGAAAGCATGTGGTCAAACGTACCAAAAGTTTTTTTTTAAGTTCAAGGGAATTGCACTGTGTTTTCGTGGTCTTAGAGTTCTAATCTTGACGAGACTTTCTACTATGGTTATCAAAGCATCAGTAGAACTCTTTTCTGAACTTATTTCAAACCAGCAATTCTGTTATAATACTTTGTGAGATAATGATTCGTTCTGTTATAAGTGACCCGTTCAAAAATTTTACCTACGATTGGTAAACGAGAAGTTGGCCGGTAATTTGATGGAATTAGAACATTGCTTTTGTTGAGAGGTCTAATTTTAAAAATTTTGAAACTGTCTGGACAGGTTTGTCCGTCCATTTTTGTAAAAATTTAGACAAAACTGGAAGCAAAACTGGACAAATTGATTTCTAAAAATAAAGAATAAATGCATTTGTACCTAAGAGGAACTTGCAATTTTCGCGATTTTATTTGCTTTTTTCACTTTGTTTTTGTCTGCTAAGAAAACTGATACAACTTCCTTTCTGGCCGTTAATCACTTTGAATTCTTAATCTTACTCGCCAGTTTCTTTCCAACGTTTGCAAAAAATTTGTTAAATTCATCAACAGTTAGTTTCTTCTCTACCATGTCGTCGCTTTTGGTAGCACATGATACATTGTTATACAGACGGATAAAATCTCTGCTGTTGCTGTTTGATTACATTTGTAGTTTGTTTTGATAGAAAGCTCTTTTTCTGAGATTTTCTTAAATCGGTGTTTTCTGAAAGCTGCATTTGTCACCTCTTTATCTACCCAAGTCTTCAAGAATTTTCCAATTGTTGTTCTTTACGGTAAATATAAATCAATGATAATTTTGAGCTTTTCGTTTAAAAAAAACAGTCATGGCATTTTTTTGGTTACTTTTTGTTTCAACAACAAGTAAGTTATTGTAAAGACTCATTGAGCCCTTTCAAAAAAAATCCAATTCAAATTTGTACCACAGTCAGATGTTGGAAATTCAATTTTGCATGTTTGTGATGTTGGAAATTCATTTTTGTTTGTTTAAAATGACTCCTTAATGATCACTTACAGATGTTTTGAAGTTAGTTACTTTCTTACTCTGGAGAGAAAACAGATCTATACAGGTCTTACTGGTCTTTGTTTCCAGAGTTAATTGTTTTCTTTTTTGAAGGAAAAGCTTATTTCCATTTGGTATACTTATCATTTCAGAAAGTTTCTTTTTGTCTTCAAAAAAAAATATTAAAGTCACCAAGTAAACGACGCGTAGATGGTGCTACTATAAAATCATCCAAAACAATTTGTAGTATCGGAAGTGTCTGAAACTTTGTCGCACTGCGAGAAATGTAAACTTTTGTACTAATTGTTTTATAGTTTTTCTTTTGTTATTTTGATGCTTAGTAATTGAATGTTGTTAATTCTTGTTCTTTTTGTTTTTCATATTTTGTTCCACATTTTAAGTTAAACACACGCCTCCTTCCTTACGCTTACGAGAACTTTCAATGAGAGATTAATACTCACAATGATTGAAGATTTTGAATTTCTTCTTCGACAAAAGCCAGGTTTCGGTGCAACATTTAGCGCTAGGCAATTAATTTATTCGAGATAGGTTATATTGAAATTTGTGTCACATTGAAACTTGCGTCACCATATAAATTTTGCGTCAAGTTTCTCAAGTAAAAGCATGTAGTCAAACGTATCAAATGTTTTTTAAGTTCAATGGATTTGCACTGCGTCTTCGTGACCTTAAAGTTTCAATCTTGCGGGATTTTCTGTTATGGTTATCAAAACATCAATTGTACCCTTTTTTGAACTGCTTACAAGCCAGCAGTTTTGTTATAATTGATACTTTGTGAGTTATTGATTTATTCTGTTATAAAGGACCCGCTTAAAAAATTTACTTAAAATGGTAAATGAGAAGTTAGCCGGCAGTTTGATGGATTCAGAACAACGCTTTTGTTGGGGAGAAGTTTAATATTGACATTTTTGAAACTGTCTAGGCAATTTTGTCCAGGCAATTTTTTTTGTAAAATTTTAGACTAAACTGAAAGCAAAACTGGACAAATCGTTTTCTAAAATTGATGGTTAAGTCCATTTGTACCTAAAGTAAGCTTTGTTTTCCGCAATTTTATTTGATGTTTTTTTCCTTTATGTCTAATAAGAACACTGATTTAATTTCATCTCTGACCTTAAATCAATTTGAATTCTTAGTTTTCCTCGCCAATTTCCTTCCAACGTTTGCAGAAAAGTTGTTCAATTCATCAACAGTTATATTCTTCTCCAACATGTCATTGTTTTTGGAAGCACATAATACATTGTTGTACAGACGGAAAAAATATCTGCAGTTGCTGTTGGATTGCATTTGTAGTTTGTTTTGAGTTTCAAATTTCATAACTAATTTGGTTTGAGTTTCAAATTTTCTTCTGGCCTCTGTGATTTCAGTTTTTAGAAAACTTTCCTGACTTGATGTTTTCTGGAAGCTTAATTTGGCACCTCTTCTTTCTAAATATTGCTTTTTGCGGTCAAAATGATTCAATGTTAGTTCTAAGTTTTTCATTCCACAGAAAAAAAAAGCTCATTGCATTTTTTTGGTTATTTTTTCTTTTAAAAATAAATTAATTTTTAATTAACGAATCACTTAGCTCTTTCAAAAGAGACTTCGACTCAAGTTTGTACCACGGTCAGATGTTGGAAATTCATTTTTGCAGGTTTGTGATGTTGCGTTAAGATCACCCCATTATGATCACTTCCAGATGTTTTGAAGTTGGTTATTTTGTTTTATTTTGGAGAGAAACCAGATCTATACAGGTTTTACAGGTCTTAGTTTTCCTGGTTGCTTGCTTTCTTTTTTGTAGGAAAAGATCGCTTCCATGTGGTATACTTATCAGTTCAGAGAAACTTTTTGTTTTAATTAGTTTAATGAAATTAAAACCACCAGGTAAGACTGTGCTACTAAACTATCATCCAAAACAATTTGTAGTATCGAGAGTACTTGAAATTTTATCGCGCTGCAAGGAATGTAAACATGTTTTAATTGTGTTTTTTAATTTTCCATTTGTTATTTTGATGCATAAAAATTGACTGTTGCTAATTCTTGTTTTTTTTTTCATACTTTGTTCCAATTCTTTATATAATCATACACCTCCTTCCTTACGCTTACGAGAACTTTCACTGAGAGGTTGATACTCACAATGATTGAAGATTTTGATTTTCTTCTTCGACAAAAGCCAGGTTTCCGTTCAACACTTAACGCTTTGAGATAGGCTATCTTGAAGTTTTTCTCTGTTGTTTGGAAACGATCTAATAAATTGCAAAAGTGTTTGCTCAATGATGTTCATGTTATAGTGCTTTGCATGACTCTGTTGGTCTAAAAATCACAAATTTGCTCAGTTGGCCTGAAACTTTCCTCTTCTACGTCCCTATGTTTTATACGCTTTTCTTGTACTAAATCAATAACCCTAAGTTTGTTGTTTCAAAAAATTAAGTTTCACAATTTGCCGTGTTTTTGATTGCACTCTTTTACTGTAGAGACTCAATGATTTTTCATATTTATCTAAGGAGAAAAAAAATAAAATTGAAATTTAGGTAAATAAAAAGATAAAAAAAGTTAGTTATAGTGTTAACTCCGCGTTATCACAGAGCACTCAGGTTTTATTTTCGCATAATCAGTGCATAAGCCCCTCTCTTGGCTTGAAGGTCGCATTAATACAACCAACCTGGAGCGCTCGTGTTATCACAAGCAGTTCAATTGGAACTGACAATCTTTGTTGAATCTGAGATCAAAATTTGATTGGAATGACTCGTTTGAATAGGTTTAAGTGTTTGCTTCACTAGATTTTCAGAAGCAGCAAATCTCTAACCCTTAACAGCATCAGAAAAAGATGTTGAACCATCAGCCAACTTAAATTATCTGGGGGATCTACCAATAAGAGGGTGTTGGAACAATTTTTTGAATTTGACGTTTCATTCAGACCAAACAGAGTTTAATCATTTTACAACTAAATTTGTTTTAGTAAATATTTGTAAAAATTATTGTTCTGTAAGGAACATTTGATGTTTTTCTGTTAAAAAATATAATTCTTAGTGCCCCACTTAGAAAATTGAAAGTTTGAATAAAAAAGATCGTAAAATTACGAATTATCTACATTCTTTTAAACAGGCACGCTATGAACATCCATTTTATTATCCTGGTCCTCGAATTATTTCCTCGTTGCAAGCTTGTTTCAATTTTTATAGTTTGAGCAAAATGTCTTTTGTTAGTGGTTTACGGAAAGATTTGGAAAACTCTTTTGTATAACTTGATGTATTCAAAGCAATTTAGTTTCCAAAATATAACTTTTTTATTCAAAAAAATTAATTTGTTTTCAAACAAGAAAAAACGAGGAATCAAATGTAATTTGGAATAATAAAAAACTTCTTGAGCGTGAATCCGAGTTGTTGAGACCAATTCATGAATGTGAGTCAGTGAGTAGCATAGATATTGTAACAGCTAAAAGCAATCAGTTTTCAGTGTTTTTCAACTTTTTTGTACGCATGAAGATTTGAACTAAACAAACTCCTATTTTGGTACCTGAAATAATTTTTTGTTAACTTTTTATGGTGATTCATTTTTTATCTTCATTTTTCATCTTCAAATTTTTCCTCAACATGCTCTTAAACGCATATCTATTTAAACGTAATTTTGAGTTTATTCGAGAACTCTTGTAAAGAGCCAACGTGGATAACAACGCAATTGGAAACACTGTACGAAACTAAAAACTCCAGGAAAGCTCTACCTTGATGAAAAAGTTTTCAGCACGCAACTTACTAAACTTCAACAGAAGCCATCAGTTACACAGGACAAAACATCGGGACAAAACCAGATGAACACACGCACCACACCCAACACACGCATGTGTACTTTCGAACTAACAGCTAAACGATTAGACAAAAAAAACAAAGATTTGGACGCCAGGAGAAAAAAAATTGGAAAACCTATTTCAGTTATTGGTTGAGAACCACGAATCTGTATTTGATCTGAGATGCATGAAATCAAATTTCTGCAATAACTAAAAGCATAAGCAACACATTAAAATCAACCACAACCATTGCCGAAATCAGCGGACGCGTCAGCATTCACCAACCAAAATCCAAAATCATCGACAAGAAACCCTCAACGCAATCAGCATATCCGTTAAATGTCTGAGACAGCCGCAGCCGATATCAGCAGAGCCAACTTAAGAAATCACCAGCGTCTAGGTTTTATGTTTGGCAACACCCCAACTCTGCCTTTTCATTTTAATTTTTCACTGGAAAATGAGGCCGGCTGCAACGTGAAAGTTGAATCAATTGACTTAGAATCTAAGTGTTCACATGCAAAACTGGAAAATCCGCTTAATTAATTAAAATCAAATAGGAAAATTAACAAAAACTTAAAAAACCTATAACGTGTAGTTGAATACATCAAAATATTCAAATTCTGCAAAAATTAAAATTGTAATTTAGAAAAGAAAAAGTTCTAGACCGTTTTCTAAAAGTTTCGTGGAGTTTCAGACTAATTTTATTTCAATTTCCTGTCATTGATTTGTTAGCACAAAGAAGTCATCCAGATTTTCAATGTAAGCAATAACTTTGAGCGTTTTTTTGTTCTGATATGAAGCCGAAAACAAAGTTTTTTAAATAATTAATTCTCATCTGCTCATATATTATGAATAATTAGGATTGAGCAGAATATATACTGAGTTCAGATTTTTTTTTTGAGTTTTTTAGACGCGACGAAGTCAAGGAAACAACTGATTTCGACTATTTCGTTTCTAACCGATTTTTGAATTCGAACATTTTATGAGTTATTTTTTTTACTTTCTAAATTGTTATTGGCTTTATGTAATTTTTCCTCCAATTTTATGATATTGTAAAATGAGTTTCAAACAAAAACTAAATTTTGAGTCCGTTTTTTCAATTTGAAAAAGACTTTATTATGTCTTCAAATGCATCAAGGATAGTTTGTTGCTGTGCCAGTAATAATATGTGTTTTGGTCACACTGATTTCAGTAAAGATTTTTTAAATTATAAGCTTCAATTATAAACTTCAAAATTTAAAAAAAATCAATTTTTTTGTAGTTTTTTTTTCCTAATTCTTTTGTCTGAATGTCCAGTTTTTGTTCTAGGAAGGGCTTTTCAATAAGTGAAAAAACGGGAAAAAAAATTTAAAAAACTGCAAAATCAAATTATATAAATCAAATTTTCAAACTGGGAAAATGTTTTGTCATATTCTACTTAGCTTACACAGTGCGCATTAATTTGCAAATTGAAATTTTTGAACCTTGTTTATACCTGCGAAAAAAAACAATGAACAAAAATGGTCAGCTTTTAAACAGTGAGTGAAAGTTTAACATTAAGGCCGAACCAAACTGTGCACTGGATAGACGCTCAATTTTGTGTCTTTATGTTCCTGGATTCCAGAAACAACTCTTCAAACATGTTGAATTTATATCGGAACGATCAAAGGAAATGAAAGAACAAAAGCAGAACAAAGGGAGCGTCCTTGTTGCGGAATCCGCTTACATTTCCCAAAAAGCACAGTTTGCCCTCGTAATGAATTTTGTGTGAGCATTGAAATTTGAGTGACCGAAATCCCACCGCAATAGAATAGAAGAATTTAAAAAAAACACTGGTACCCAAAATTTTTATTCAAAAGAGTAACACAAAATTTATGGGCAACATAAAAGCAAAAGACATTTTTTAAAATTGCCCAGAGTGTAAATTTTCTATGGCTTCGAGTTGAAAAAAAGAACGGCAGGTTTCAGACAAAATTAAAAATATGACGCATAACTCGACGAAAGACTTTGAAGCTATATTTGTGTTTTTTTTCTTCAATTTTTCTTGTAGTTGTTCTATCTATCGGTATCGCAACCGGTATTGTTTTTTTCCGTTAAATTGATCAATTTTGGTCAACTATTACACGAGTTTCATCTTGTTTTTTAAAAAATCAATTAATTCGCTCATTTTACACAAATCGCGTACAGGTAAATTTTTTCCGAGAGACAACAATGGCCTAGATTTTGAGTCCAGACGGGCTGCTTTTTATGAAAACTGGAAAACTTCTGTTTTATCGGTCTATCGTCGGCCTTAATAATTTTTCAGCTTATTTCAGCTTGATAAAGAATTACGGCTTCAGTTTTTTTGCTTCTATACAAAATTAATTACCACAGGCTACTACTGGCGAAAACTCCAGGGGAAAGTATCAAAAATTAAAGAAGATGAGCAAAAGTAAGGCAGCCATCCGTAATGTTTATAACCAAAAAGCAAATGCACTCGAGGTTCGGTTTAATTAAGCTTTTTAATTGGTCTTATTTATAGAATAAAATTGTACCGAACCGCCATTGCAGTTTATAGGAACTACGCAATAGATGCAAGGTGCTTTTTTAAACTGCAGGCTATGTTTTAATTACTATGTAAATTTTTACAAACCATGTTTTTTGACGACTTTCGAAGAAAGTGAGGATTAAGTTTGCTCCGGTTAATTTTTTATTCAGATAAAATTTACAAAGCTCCTTACTCCCAAGCAGAGGTGTTCGCAGAAATTTTTCTAGGAAGGAGGGCAGTTTTTTGAAAAATTTTGAATTTTTTTAAAATTTGTTTTTAATTTTAAAAAACAGGCTAAAAACAGGCCAAAATTTTGAGGTTGCAAGACAAAAATAGATATTGTGAAGTTATTTCAAAGTGAAGCCCTTGGGGGAAAATAGGCAACTAGAATTGAGGGGGACTGCTCCTTCGTATTCGATCCCACTATGTGTACACCACTATAGTATTCTGCCAGAGTCTGCATAGTTTTCTCGTTCTATATAATAAACGTGGCCAATTATCCCGCTCGAAAAAATTGTTCCAAAATAAATTGAGGCAAAAAGCTAATTGAGTTTATCTCTATCAATTGCATGCACGAGTCAAGTTTTAACCCTAAAAATTTGATATTATCAGCTTAATTTTAATACTTTGCAAATTTTTAATTTACCAAAAATCATTCGAGATCAACTATAGGGCACTTGGAACTTTCAGGGATTTTCCTGATACGAGCAGTTTTGTTTTCAATACCATGATTTAGCTGGAGTAGTTTTGAAATTGGCTACATGAAACATTTAGACGAAATGTATGTTTTTCTGTTATCATGGATTATGTTTCTGCTAGTTTCTGAATTAAAACACAGTTACTAGACAATTGAGCACACAATGGAGTATGTACACCAATGCAATTTTTGAATGAATAATGCTTTGACTTTTGACAATATTTTATAATTTTTTTTGAGTTTTTTATAATTTTTTTACACCAGATAAGCAAAAGTGTTCTAATAAACTCTTTGTGTCGCTAAAAGCATTAGTAACCTAGACCGCGCATACATACTGGAGAAAGAAAGCAGTGTAATTAGTGAATTCAAAAACAGAGAAATCAAACAACTTTTATCGACATAGTTGAAGGAGATATCTACACTAGAGGACAAAAAATGCAAATTCAACTTTCTCTAGTTTCTTAAGTTCCTAATTTTAAAGACCATTTTGGACAGAATTAATTGGGAGATTTTACAAAATGCTTACACTGACCGATATCAAATGATCTGAAGTACTTTATCTTAGAGCCAATTATTGATTTGAAGGAAGCACTCACTAATCTATTCCAGCTCTTAAAGTGTCAGTTTGTACCGTTTGTCTTATATCTTTTTAACGGTAAGAGTTTATAAGAAACAACAAGATTGAAAAAGTTGTCACACAGAACAATAAAACGTTTTATATCGCATGAACAAGTTTAATCACTCAACTCATTCATAAAAGTGTTCACGGCTACAGAAAATCTGTTACAAAAAGTGAAAATTGGCCTTTTTGTGACCGAGAGTAAACTGATGAGTGTTTCAAATTAAATTTTGAAACTTTCAGAGAGTGTAACCTCTGATCATTTGCAATGAGTCTATGATTTTTTTTTTCAAATTTCTAAGTTAAAACTGTCCAAGATGGTCCTTAAAATAAGACATTTCAGACGGTAAAAACATGAGTTTGTGTAATTTTTTCCGCTAGTCTATCGTCTTATCTTCCCCTCTAGTCTAGTGAATTACAACTCTATTTACACTTGATTTATGAAAAAAGTCAAAACCCAAAAGCATTTCTCACTCAAAGAATACCCATTTTCCAGGCTATCAGTCAAAACTGTGCTCTTTTCTTTTCCACTTTGTTAATAGTGGTTATAAAAATCAATATTAACTAAATCAACTCAGAGTTTTTGTACTTACAGGTATTTATTCAGGTTAGAAAAATCGGAAAATTACTCATCCGAAGTAAGATTTCAATGGCTTAAAAATTAACTCTCGGTAACTGGTGTTCAGTCAAAATTGGTTTTCTGCATATGCGAAATGAAAAGATTTCGTACTCAAATATTTTCTTTAGAGAGGCTAAAAGCTTAAAACAAATTTAGTTATGTTACTTTTTTTCTCCAGTAAATCTCAGAGTTCCACATCTTCCATTTGCTTTTTAAATCACAATCGCGTATGAGGGATCCCACCTTTGAAAACGACTATTTCCAGCATCTGCAATAAAATTGTCTCACGGCGTCCAGTTGCTAAGCAAGTGGACAAAATTAAGCATTAATTGTAGTTCTTTAATGTTACAATGCATGTTAAGGATAATTTTAGACTTACTCCAAATTTTGAAAAAAATTTAGAAAAATTATAGCAGCTACTCTCTATGAAAGTATCAACGCTGGATTTCGAGGACTTACCAGTTTAAGTTTAATCTGGGTCTGAAAACGCCTGGGTCTGTTTTTGCTATATACAATAAGTTTCTCTGACTGCGTTCTTTATTTGACGTTGGAAAAATTTAGTTGGAAGTGCCTTCGAGTTTTGTTTTAGTCTGAAAATCTATTATCTCGGTTTTTGCAAAATTTTCAAATTTCAAGGCTTATTATCAAGTTTTTCCTCAATTCACTTTTTGCAATTTATAGCTATTGTTTAGCCCTTTTTTAGCTTGTGTTTGCAAAGTGTAGCTTCGCCTCTGTGTTAAAGTATTGAACTGTTTTAAAGAGAGGTATATTAAGTTTGAAGATCAAGGTAACTGAAAAAAGAGTACCAGCCAATGTTCGCCATTTTGAGTCAAAATTTTCATCATTTTTACGTTTGCGTTTTCAAATCGCAATATAGACTTTTCAGGGTTCTAGATGAACATAATCACCTGAAACATTTGACACACATTGGTTCATACAAAATCATAATCCAGTCGTTAATGCGCAAATGGGGCTCAGAAGTAACGCAGATTCCTGCAAACATAAAGCCCTTTGTTCGGATCCGGGTGAGGATTTTTTTTCAGACAGAAAGTTTTACGGGTGACAAAGAAAAATTCGATGGGATTTTGTTTGTCTGATTTTTTTTATCGGCTTAGTTGCCGTAGCAAGGAATTTGCCTGTGATTTTCTCCCATGAATTTTTAATCTGATTGAGCTGCTTTTCATTCACTGTTTTTTGCAAGTAATATTTGTGCCTTCTTTTTTTTATTCGAGAGAAAGCAATAATTAGCGACTTCTTGTAAACAATTTAAATTTTAATTCTTTTTGATTGCAATAATTTGAAGTCTTAATTCTTTTTTATTGCAAAATTTATAGACATGCCAGCAATACGGCGCAGAAAAATGTTTCAACTTTTGCGCTTCAGAAAAGTTTCATTTGCCTGGTTTGAAATTGTCAACTGATCTTTACGAACCATTATGTGGCTAAATGATCTTACCTATTTGTGTAACCTTTCGAAGACTTGAGAAACTATGAAACATGTTTACACTACAATTTTCACGCTGTAGTTGTGGCTCATATATTTTTGTATCGCAATTGGCGCAACGTTCAGCTTCGCCTCTGTTACGTAATAAGTACTCATTTTTTGAAAATGATTATTGTATATTAAAAAAAGCAATCAAAAATCTGTGTCATCTTTTTTTATGCATCGACTGGCTCGCATAGCTTTTAGTTCGACGCTTTTTTCGCTCATTTTTTGTCAAAAAACTATGAAAAAAATTGTTTTTCCGTCTCTTAATCAATCGGCATTTAGACAAATCATAAAAAAATTAATAACCTCAGTAAACATCCGCTCTGGTAAAAAGTTTGGACCCATTATGTACAATTGTACAATTGCGTCAAATCATTCCGAAGCCAACAACTTGTGTTTTTTTTTCAGAAATATTTGTTCAAGTAGAGGAATAAAATGGCTGCCGAAAATCTTCCTACGACTCCAAGTCCGACGACCAGGGCGCCTCCGATTGCAATAGACGACACTAAGCAGGACGACTCGGATGAAGAACCCGTTTACGTATCAGGAACAGTGGGAGGAACCCAGTCACGTGCTCGGACACGAGTGACATTCGCCCATAGTAGCTCAAGTAGGTATTTTACAAGAAGCATTACGAGGCCAAACTGTGCATTTTGTGAATTGTAAGCGGATTCCGCAACAAAGACTCTCCCTTTGTTCTTCTTTTGTTCCGAAAAAAAAATTAGGTTAAATACTTATAACAGAAAGTCTGTATGCGAGAAAATATTGAAAAAATCAACAGTTTTAAATTGATTAGATGTTTTAACGAATCAATCGTAATCATATTGAGTTTATATTAATCTGTCTGTCATTCGGGTTTCAGGGCCAAGATTTTGAAATGGGAATTTCACTGAATGAAAAAAGTGGTGCTACGAAAGGTGCGGTCTTTTTTCCTCTCAAGGACTTGACTCACTTGCCCCCAAATTTCGACTTTTAAACTAGCCATTTTTGACGGAATTTCTATTATCATTCAAAAAGTAATGTTGTCCTGAGCTTAAGTTTGAAAAGATTTTTCCCTGTGATCATTTTTTATAAACTTATTGGGGTTTAAAAATTACTACTTTGGGAAAACTAACGCGCGATATATTTCGCGCTATTAACGCGTAAGCGGAGATTTAATCCGTCTTAGAAATCGCTCCAAATTAGGTGAAGAAAGCTTGTTTGCCATAATTGATGTGTTAAAATTTCAAATTACTAAAAAACTATATTTCATTTTATTTTATTAGATTTAATTTGTTCATATTATTGCTGCTCTATAAACCTTAAAAGGCAGTCGGAACATTCAATGCTTCGCCCTGATACAAGCAGTCTTGTTCGTTTTCTGATGCTGTATTTTGCTGTTGTTAAATCGATTGCATTTTTTTTACCAGGTTTTTAACTCTTAATATATTGATGATCTACAATCAGGTTAAGAAGAACTGGTAGAAGCAACCGACCCTAATTTCACTTAGACTATTCTAATTTTGAAGAGGTGCGCGCGCAAAAAAAGCTGAGTTTTTGGGTCAAAATTTTCTAAAAACTGCCCAAAATTGGTATTTGACCAGTTTTTTTTCAAAATTCGTGGAAACTGGATTTCTATAGCAATTTAGGAGAGCTCGGAAATTCAATTTGGCTGACCTAAGAAAATTTGACAGAATAATTTTTCTTTTTTTGAAACTCTGGTTTGATATCTTCAACAAACACGAATAATCATAATAATCATTAAAATAAAATAACGATATTGAGAATAATCATAATAATCATAATCAACATAATAATTTTAATTATAGCAATCATACTAATCGATAATGATAATCATAATCATTATCAAAATATGTTCGTTTTCAGTCTGCTTTAGAAGAAAAAAACCGGCCGTAAATTCATAAAATTATGGAAGTTATCTACAAGTTCAGTTAACTATCTACTGGGTGGTTGGTATCTTCAACAAATGGACGTAAAACTTCGTATTATTTTGTTGAATTTTTGCTTCAGGTCGTCCGCTGAGTCCCCAGCTGCGGACGGATACCAGTCAGGAGTCCCGTATGACCAGACCGAAGAAAGTGACGCTGCAGAATTCGCAGAAGATAGTGCCCCGGACTTACCTGTTTGGAACCAATGAGAGCACCAAGAAAGGAAAAGCAATCTTGATATCCATGTTAGTTATGAACTCATTTGAAGTTAAAAGTTTGGAAATTGGAATTCAAGCTTGGTAAAAAATTAAAAACTTTAGAATAGATCAAAAATGGGTTATCAAGTAAATAAAAATGTTGACATTTTATAAAAACTTTATTTTTTGTCTATCTATAGTTACTTATGATTCAAGAGCGGAGTATTTGAAATCAGGAGTGAATCTAGGGATTGACTGAAAGGGGTTGGGAGAGGTTGGATGGGAGGTTTTGTCGATGTCAAAAAACTAGAAATTTCTGTAAATCTTTTTTTGGTTTCCTTCTTTATTTTTTCAAGATCTGTTGACAAAGACATTTTACATGCCGTAGACAAGCTTTTGATCCAATCACAAAGGTTTTGAGTTCTTTTTGGACAATTTTGACAAACTGTAGGGCACTTTTGGGCGCTCTTCGCCTTACCTACTCAATGTTAGTTGTATCATAACAACTCGCAACAAAAGACAGCTTGCAAGAAAAGACATTTCGTATAATTTAGCAATTTTCAAAATGCGATAACGAGTAAAAATGAATTCTTTATTACCCCCAAACTAAGAACTGTGAGCCCCCACTTAATGTGGAGTGCGAATTGAAACTTGCACTAGAAACTCTGTACGCCAAAACAATTGGGAATGAGCAGCTCAAGTCGTTTCTCAAAAAAATGAGTGGAGAGTATATACGTGAAAATCTACCAAAAGATCTTTATTTTAAACCAGCCATATGAAATCAGTTTACAAAGGTGCTAAAAAGAAACCAAAAGACAGACAATTTTATCGAAGGTTGGCATAGAAATTTCTAATAAGGGATGGATTTGCTCACCACACATTATCAGAACTCATTCAGAGATTTTGGAAGAAAAAGAGTCCAACTGAAAATCACCTGATTCTGCTCAAATCCGGAAAAAAGCCATGTAAGGCCGGCCTTGAACATGAACAAGTGCCACAAAGGATAACAGACACTTTTAAGCACTATCAAAACAAAGATCTAATTTTGCAGCTGGAAGCTCTTCCATTTAAGTTTGAGCTTTAATAACGACGAAAACTTGACTCTTCAAAAAGAAAATTTGACTCTTCAAAAGCATGGATGTTTTGCTTCCTTTTTGTTTAATTAGATTTTAAAATGTATAATGTATGTTTGAATTTTCTACAAGTTCTTTTTTTCGTAAAAAATTGCAAGTTGTCGTTTTTTACGAGTTATTATACCCGAGCAAAACTATTGAAAAATTATTAAAAACCTAAGAAATACAGCCAGGAAGAAGATTAAAGAGTCATCAGCAATCTTGGACTTCTAGTTAAGCACTTGGAGAGCTCGCAACAACCCTGGAATTGTTGTCAAGAGACATCAGCTGTTTATTCTTACTAGCTACTCTAAGGTTGCCCCGAAGTCTTTAACTTTCTGGCAGGAGGTCCAAGGTTATCTAGTTCAATTTAAATCAGCTATAGTTTGTTTTATTCTTGATTGTTCCAATATTTGATTAATTTTTGAGAACTAGCGACTTTTATGGCAGCATGAGCTAACGATATAAACAGCAAAAGCTTGTTTTTGCAGCATATGAGTTAAAGTATATTTATACAAGGGTCAGTGGTTTTAAAGGTTGATGCTCGTGGTTCTGTATTGGTTAGTCAACGTTTCAAATACCTCAAGATTCAAGTTTTTTTAATGTTTTTATCTAGCATGTCCAAGGCGATTCATGCATTACTTTGATATTTTTTTAAACCCTGGTCAGGTTTTATTGCTAATCTGGACGTGTATAGTGTGGAGCTAGTAAAGTTGAATGGATCAATTGTTCAAAGACCCGTCTACAAGCCAGGTTCTGTATTCCGCTTTCGCAAGAACAAATATGTTTCAATTTATTCGTTTTCTGAAATTATGGTTATCTGTGGCAATGGGCAGGGACTTCGTTTTCTTGCTTCTGTTTAGAGTTCAAATTTTAGCCAACCGTGATGGCAAGGATTGTTGGGTCGTCCTGTACCAAATGTAAACTAGCTGCAATGATGTGACTGTTTAACATTTGCAATTGATTGTTGGCTGACTCTTTCATTTGCTGAACTAATTGTCGATTGTTGGGCTCGTGACTGAGCTCGTTTATTTTTGATATTATTGCGGCTTTATTTATTATTTTAGGTTTTGGACAGCACTTATTCGCTCTTGATTCGCTGCAGCGCCAGTGTGTTGTTGTCTTTGTATTGCGCTTTTTTGGTATTCATGGTCGTCAAAATTAGAAAAGTTTTTTTGAGCTTCCTCTTGTGAAAGTATTCATTTTGACTATTCAATCGGTTAAAAGTGAGAGAATGATAAGAGAATGTATTCATATTTAATTGTGCTATTTTATTTAATACCTTGTTAACACTTATTTAAACACATGCTGGCAATTTGTTAGATTAAAAATTGAGCCCAATTTGAATTCGTTTAACTTAGATTTGCGTGGTTCATTAATAGCGCAGACCTAATTGAGATATCTTTACTTTAGAATTACTTGTGAGAACTTTTGGTATGACATCTTTTGTCCTGACACCTAATAATCTGTCTGTTTTGTTTCAGCTCTCTGATCTTGATTGCCGCTGGTCTTTATGCCTTAATTGTTGCCGGTATGAATAGCAGCCCTGACTTATGCAAAAAAGAACCAACGGTTAAATTATGGCTGCAAGGTTCGCTTTCGTTTGTTTAAATACCTTTAACAAGTATAAATAGTGATAGTAATGTTATTTAATCTATTTGATTCTTGGCGGTTTTTAAACTTTCAATTGTATGTTAAAAGTTTTTGTCGACATTTTTTTTGAGCCGACCAAATCGATTTTTTGAGCTCTCTTGAAACACTGTAAAGATCTTGTGGTACCAAAATATACAGTCTAAATTTTGAAAAAATTTAAAAACCAGAAACTTTCGAGCTAAAAGATTTTCACAGAAAAATTGCGTTTTGTAAACACGAGCTTCCACCCTAAAAAAGTATTTATTGTTGATGCCCGAGGCAGGCGCCCTCAGAAAAACTTTTTGTTTAATCGGCCAAAAAAATTATATCCTAAATTGTTAGTAAAGAGTAGTCAGGGTGCCTTTTGGGTAGTCAGGGAGCTAGTTTTTGCAACAAAGGATTATTTTTGGATAGTTTTTCATTGCAGCTCAAAATGCGTCTAAAATGAATCCGGTAAGATTATTAATTTTGTACTACCTGAAAAATCACGCCGTAGCTCAAAAGATTTATGATTATCTTGAAGTTTTTTTGGGTTGAAAGTTGTAGTGTTTTCGCGAAACTTGATTGCCAAATAAAAGCATAAGCAAGGTATAACTTTTCAGTTTGTTTTTTAACAACCTATACATCCATTTGCAGCAACTCGGAGTTTGAGTCAAATCAAATCAAAATTGTGTCATCTCAATTCATACTCCTTAGCGCCACCTAACTGTAATATAATTTTTTCTTGATTTTAGTTTTGTTAATTTTTTTAAAATTCACTTCAAAAACATTGTTGACTGACAGTAAAATTCCACTCAACAAAGCATCAAATTCAAAGTCGCATTTAAGAAAAAACACTTTGAAAAATTTTATTAAAAAAAACGTTCAACAAATTTTGGTTTAAACTCTATCAAACTGCAAACTATTCTACTACAAAGTAGGTTGATGCCCGAGGCAGTAGGGTATGCCATGAGAAAAGTTTTTGAAATAAACTTTTCTCGTGTCATACCAAAAAAAAACAAGGATAGCTGGCTACTGTGCAAGTAGCACAGAATGTTTCGACCATACCTTTAAGAAACATTTATTTTTCAAATTTATGTCGTTTTTCCTAGTAATGTGATAAAAATTGAAAAAAAAATAGAAAAAATAGAACTTTTCAATTTTTTATAAATTTTTGTTTGAATTTTGAAGTTTTTGATTTGCAAATTGGCGCTGAAAAACTTCAAAAATTAATTTTATTTGAGGAAAATTAAATTTTCACGGCTTGAATTAAGCATAAAAAAGATTTTGTAAGCCTGATTAGCCTCAGCTTAAAAGCTTGAAGTTACACCAAAACTCAAAGTTTTCAAGCTGGATATTGAAAAAATGTTTTCAATAGTTTTAATTTCGTTCAAGACACGACTGGAAGGGCTGAAATATGTTATAACACTCGATCCACTCCGATGATTATTTGTGGTACCTGATTTTAAGTGGAAAACAAAAAAAATAAAAAATAAAAGACACCCGAATACAAAGTTCCTCCACATTTTTCAAATGATTAGGACAAAAATTATCAAAGTTTTTGTGCGGTTGCCTAAGTTGATTGATAATCATCATTCAACTGCCCGCTGGCAACGTTTGTTACTTGTCAAAAATGCTTCAACATCCGACGTGGCTCTTTTTTTGAATTAGGTTGTATGTTTTGTTTGTTTTTTTTTCTTTGAAATCAAATGCTTTGTTTTATTGTTTGCAATGATTTTTGTCAGAATTGTTTTTGTTTTAGTTGTCGACCAATCAGTTTTTAATGCCAGTTTCAATTTTTTTTTCAAAAAAAAAGAACAAACAAAATAAAGTTAAAAAAATGGTAACTTTAATATTTAAAGTAGAATTTAGAGCTACCTGTCTAATATATGATATTTTAAGACCAAATATAATACAAAATACTCAAAATCAATTGGTGAAAGCTTTAGAAATAGATATAGAATGAAGCAACAGTATCGCAAAAATTGAATGCGAGACATGACATCAGATTCTGCTAAAAGTTGATGTAATTTTTTGCAGCGCGCTGTTACAAAACCTTATACTTCAGCTGCCAATTAAGTTAATGCTCTGTAACTATCAGAAATTTATATTTGTCAAAAAACGAGCAAAATTTTTTCAATTTTCTTCAACCGGGCCTCTCACCTGAGCAACCTAGTTAAGACTATTATATAGTTAATGAAATTTTGTTTAAATTTGAAACTATTCGAGACTTACAGTCGAAACTCTAATGTTGTGCAAAAATCCATTCATCATTTCAACTTCATCTGCAAGATTAGGTAAGTTGCGCTTTCCAATGCCAAAATGTAAAAGTGACCAAAAATGTTATCTACGTGACTCTAGTTTCAAAACTGGAATTTTATTTCGAATTTTTAATTGAAAAAACTGTAAGTTATATATTTTTGTGTTGAAATTGTAAGGTCCCTTTTTTTTGTTTTTTTTTGCGTTTTTTTTTTACTTTTTTGAGCAACCTATCGGCTTTGAGAAACAGAATGGTTTACTATTGATTTAGATTGCAAGGTTTTGTGTTTTTAAAAACATCTTGTTGCGTTGCTTATGCACTTACAAGTTCTTCTATCTTAGATGTCGTTTATTCAAATTCCTCTGCATTTCCATGATAATGATAACATGATAATAACCATGAAAAAATTGGCGAAACTTTTAGGACAGATTTTAAAATGATATATAATAATTCAAAACTGAATTTTTGTACAATCTCTTTGAATCTAACTGTGAAGGGAATTATTTGAACCAAAAGAATGGCAAAAAATATTGGTAAAATTAATCAAACTATCAAATGTTGTCGCATCTTAATAGCCATGATTGCGGTGAAAACTCCTATAAACGTCTTTGTGATTTTTTGTTTGTTTTTCAAGGAAAAGGGATCGACATCTAGTTTCGAAAGTGGGTTTTATTTTTCAGATTTCCAGCGGAATAAAAATTTTATCTATCGATCCAGTTTTCTCAAATCTAATTCGGTTACACAAGTGTCAACCATAAGTTGTTCCTTCATTTCACAGTGCTTTAGGAAAATAAAAGGAAAATTTTAAAATCAAAAATTGATGTTTTTCAAAAAAACAATCTGTTTTTTTTTCTATTTCTTGCGTTCATGACTTTTTTCCAAGACTCTGTGACCTTTTTCTCCCCCACTTATTATAATTATGTTCAGTAGTTTCAAGTTGGTTGGCAATAATTTAATAAAAACGGGAAATAACTTGTTGTAACGTGCATTGTTTTAATACAAATCACTAAGAACCCTTGATGCGTAATATTAGAAATTTATATGGCAAAAAAGTCTGTGCCACAGACAAATTGACTTCAAACGTATGTATTGAAAAACCAAAAACTTAAATGTAGACGTCATGACCATGTTCTAACCATGATAATAGCCTGGACAAACTCTTCTCACTTTTTGGTTCGAAACAAGGTTTTAGAGCTGCCAATTCAAAACATAATAAGGTAGTGCCCAATTTACATGTAAAATATTTTATTTCGTAGACAGATACACTAAAACGCAAAGAAAAGCCTTACTCTTTTTAAGATTGAAATTTTTTCTATACGAGACTTTGAAAAAATCACACTTCAGTTTTTGCTTGAATTGATTGTCGTTCAAGTGTCAACTTTCAAGTTTTTTTGTCCTTGACGCAAAATTTTCTTCTGGCTTCTGAGAAATTGAAGTAAGCTTCAAAAATTAGCTTGTCACCTTTAGCTTCAAAAGAAGATTCTAGAATTATCAACCTCATAAATAATAATTTGAGATCCAAACGTTAGAAAACTCCTTAGCTCCAAAAAGTTGAAAAAAAAAATTGCGGCTAAATTGCTTAAACTTGTTTTCCCCTGTCTTCATTATGTCAAGCATGCGTTTGCTATTGCGCTGAGTTTTTGCGAACTTTGAAGAAAATTAGAAACACCTGTTCTCGTGTCAATTTTTGTCCAGACTTTTTGAAAAACTTCTCAACTTTTTATTATGCTGTTTTTGACAAAATTTTTAAAACAATCTGAATTATAATGAAATCGTTGCAATTAGATAACACTTAAAAAAAGCTTTATTTTCAACTATTTTTCGCAAAAACAGGAGCTTCAGAAATTTCAGAGCTAAGCCTGAAAATTCAAAAAATTTAATTATTTTTGTGACTTTTTTCTTAAATAACTTTGTTCACATGATTCGTCTAGACGCGTCTCCTAGACGCTTCAATTGGCAGTGTATTTGCTGCAATAAATAGGTTTTGAGCATGTCTGGATTTAAAGCATCCGTACAGTTCATTTTTTTTTAAATATTTTTTTCTGTGTAGTACGTCTTGGGATAGTAGCCTCATTTTGTGCTGATTGAAGAGCGAAATAAATTGGAGTGTTTGCTTGTGAGAAAGGGAGGTGGAGAACTTAAAATCTTTTTATAGTTTTCAAATGTTTTTGAAATTTTTCTGCTTTATGAAGTTTCTGCTCAGGTATTTTCCATTTGTTACCGTTGGGTAGTTTATCTTACAATGATACCTTAACTTTTATCTGATATTTTTTGCTATTTTTCAAATAACTTCGTTCATTCTGATTTTTTTCCGGAAATTTTGGTTTTATTTTCAATTTTTTGTTTTACTAAGCAGCTTTCTTGTACTGTATTGTGTATAAATATGATTTCTTCGAGTAAAAGTATGATTTTTCAATAGCAACTTGAAAATAATAAATAGAATCAACTCTAAAATTTTTCAGTTTTTTGGCTTTACAAGTTTTTCAGTAACCCCAGCAGTAACGTGTATTTTGTTTATAAACTGAATGATAGTGTTTTAGGAGAAGGTACCATGTATCTTATCGTTGGAATTGCGACACTTGCCCGGCTGAAGTTTCTCGGAAACCAGATAAGGTCTGATAAAATTATAATTTTTTGAATTTTTGTGTTAAATGTTAAATGATGAATTAATATTCATTCACCTTATTCGTTGCGTTTTCTAGTTTTTTTTCCGCGACATCTGAAGTCTTCGAGTTCTTATGAATTCTAAGTACAGGTTTAATTTTTAAAGCTCGCTTTCAAATCTGTTTTTCAATATCGGATCATCGTAACTTTTTCCACCTTTATTGCAAACGATAAAGGTGGGATACATTTTAAAAAGTACAGAAGCTGCATATGCTTAACCATTTTTTAAGGTTATTTAAAAGGGAGGTTGTTCTTTAAATGGTAGCATGAGTGATAGTTAAAGAGATCTTTCTTATCAAAGTGCAAAAATGAAGTTGGTGCAAAGATCATGAGAAAAACTACAAAAAAACTTAGAAAATTGCGTGTTAATTAAAAAGATGCATTTAGTTTTCATGATAAAAAAACTGCAAAAAAAGTTTGTTTGAGACTTCTCTTTAAGATTTTTGAAAGTCCATAAAGAACTAAATGCAGAGCATTGCTGAAAAAATATGCGGAACAATGAACATAGCCAAAAAGAAACCCCTCTCTCAGAAGCCTTCTTCAAACACAGAGAGAAATATAACAAAAGAAGGAGACTAAATAAAACACATAGGGATCAAAATAAAACACACTGCTGTCATGAAGTCATCAAGTAATATAATACAATGAAAATCAATTCTCAAAAAAGAGATAAATATAGAAGCTGATCATTAGCCAAAATGACAGTTCTCTGTAGACAGCATTAGCAAATGAAACAGAATTGCAAGATGAACTCCATGAATTGGAGATCTTTTGTTGTTTAAGATTGTCATTTTTGGCGACTGGCCATCAAAACTTGATCTCGTGATTTGCACCAAAATTTTTCTGCTTTCCGCCGTCTATAAAGATCATGAGGCTTCTTCTAACTTAGCTTAAACAAGGAATCTGTTCAACTGATGTGGCAATTTTAGATCGAAAACAGCTTTAAAAACTTAAATTCTCACCAAGTTTGGTTTAAAAATACGGTTTAAATGAAACAGTAACAAGCGAATGAACGAAAAGAACTTGGTAGTTAAAGTATACGCTCTCAAGTAGTCAGCAGTAGCGAGTTCGTTTATGCGCGGAATTCACTTTTTAATTTCTATTAAATTATGGGTCAGTTTGAGTAAATAAACGAGGTATAAGGTGATTAAAATAGTTCTATGAAAGTCGAGAAGTCGAGCTTTTATAAATTAACTACTCAATTCTAAGACATGAACGTTTAAAAGCTAAAAATCTAAAACCACAGTGAAAAAACACGATTTGAACCAACGCATGAAATCATTAAACTCTACCGAAAAATTATTTTAAAAAATTACCAAAACATTGTTTTTTTTTGCAGTGAGACTGCAACTTTCTTGAAGTGGCTCCTCTTCATACTTTATGCCCTGTGGCTCTCATGTGCTACTGGGACTCTGCTGTTCCTGGCGATCACCGAGGAACTGTTTGCAATAGACTGCCATGAGTTCCTCCTACAGAGTTTCGTCTGGTTTACGGCAAGTTATCAATATGTAAACAATAAGTAAAGATTTTCTATCATAATATTTTTTTCTTCATATTTTTTTCTGCAAAATTTAATAATGCGTCAAAAAAAAGATTTTAGGAATTGTTTTAAAAAAATTTCAGAGGTGCGAACGCTTTCTAAGGTGAGCTGAACGAAATAAAAAAAACTGAGGTAGCTCATTGAACTTCTCAAAAGATTTTTTTTCCAGGAATGAATTTTTTAGGTTTGGGTTATGAATACTTGAATGTATTTCAAATGTGAATTTTCATGTCATCATAGTAAAACATTCGTCTATATCAAGTCATCATATGTGAATTTATTAAATTTCAGTGACCGTAGTAGAAGTAGGTTGTAACTTTCTTTCAGGAAGATTAAAAACTGTTTATACTCAAATTTGCTTTTTTTTCGCGGTTTTTCTTGTGATGTTTCTTCATGTTAAGATAATTTCTTTTGTCTATTAAGGAAGAAAAACTCAAATATTGAACAGCAAAACTGAAAAGGCCACAAAAACGTGATCAAAGTCTAGTTTCGAAAATAAGTGAATTTTAATTTCCCAGTTGAAAAAAAACACTGGTTGATCCCGTTTTATCCATTGGATTAACTTTATCAAAATAAGATCACATATCATTTCCCTAAGTAAGAAGAGAATTAGAAGCATGTTTTTTTCTGTGACTTTCAAAAAACAAATCATTTTTTTTTTCATTTACTTGCGTTCAAGGACACTTTTCAATTTGTCTCTAAGCTATGTTGGGTCTTTTTACTTATTGCGCCCAAATTTCTTAATTTTGCGATTTTGTAATAGCGAATGCTGATAAAAACATACTGTTAGCACTGTTTAATTTGGTTAACACTACTTTTGAGCCGACTTCTAACAGGGCCGAGTTTTGAACAGATACAAAGAATATCAATTTTTTTCTTTGGAGCTGTTTTCTGTGTTTTTTTTCTAGTCTGGGTAAAACTCTCGAGCGTATTTGAGTTTTGGTTAGCTTACTAAACAAGCTTCATTTTTGGCCAATTCGGCTTAGTTTTAGTTCGACTTAAAATAGCAAGATACTTTCATTTCAAGATGTTGAAATAATGATTTTTGAGCAGAATAAGTAGTAAAAACCCGCTATGTTTGCAGTTATCATTGCAAAAAATTACAGTCCCGAAATAAACCTTTGTTTTGGTTAGAGTTATTCAACTGACGTTGTAAGGAGGCTTAAATGTAGATGGGAAAACTGCGAGGCCCCAAAAGCATTTAATTAAAAACATTTAAAGGAACCGACTGATTGCTAGATAATTGACTTCATTGTGATTTTTCGGTGTTTTTAGACCAATTTTTAGGATCGAAATGTTTTCTTGTAGCTATAATTTTTTAATTTTTAAAATTCGTCAAATATTTTGAATCTTTGAGTGAAATGGCAAACCAAAGCTTACAAAGTGTTCGAAAAGATACAATGAACGCAAAAAAAGCAAAAAAAGACTGGCTTGCTTTTGAAAAACCTTAAGTTTGGAAATTCAAAGAGCAAAATAAATAATATATGGTATTGAAATTCTTTGAATTTCAAAAACAATTTAATGTTTTGCATTTGACACCTTTTTGATATTTTTAACCCAAAATTTGAACAGTGGATCAAAAGATAATGTGTTTTTTCCGCCGCTGCGAAATCTTTCATTTAGTGATTAGTTTTTGTGACGTTCATAGTTTTGCTATTCAATTTTGCAGTTTGCATTCTTTTTAACAAAAAAAAAACTCTAAATAAAGCAAAATCAAAAGTCAAAACGCGAAAAATCAAACTTGGGCGTGAACAAAACTCAAGATGTCTCCTGAAAAAAAACATGACGACCTATAAGTTTTAACAACGTCTATCAAAAGTGAAAACCTTTGTTGAGAAGTCGGCTGTTTGAAATTTCCTTGCTGCTCAAAATCTATGGAGAGCGGTGTTGAAGCGCATACGTCTCGCTTATCAATCGAAAAGTCGGATGTTCGAAGCCCATCATGATCCGTGCACCTTGCTTGAGGGAGAGGCAACATTACACAGCCCAGAAAAATTACAAAAAAATGCAATTCTTTCTTAAATAAAATCATAATGATTTGAAATCGGTTGATAATTGGGATTTATCATTTTTTAAAAGAAAAGTTTTGAGATTATTTGCCCTTTTGCTGTTCGTCTCTCTTTAATTTTTTTGTTCTGTTCGAATTACAACCGAAAGTAAATCAATATGATCAATTTCGCAACCCTTTAAGGTACTTTTTGTGGTTAAGGCCCATACAATAAAAAGGCTTACTATACATTTTCACAAATAGAGTCGATGAAAAAAGTTTTTCCAAACAGTTAACATAAAATTAAATTGTACGACAAGCATTTTTTCAATGTTTTTTTTTCAAAAATATCCTAAATTGGTTTAAAACTCAAGTAAAGAAAATTAGGCAGTGTTTGTTACATGAGAGCAAAATTTGGCTACCAGTATTTTTTGACCCAAAAAAAATTGTTTGTCATGCAGTTTTCATACATGAAAATTGTATGATGTCCATTTTTGTCCATATTAAGAAATAAAAGCAGATAATTTTTTTTGTTCGTTTTGATTGCAAATTTGCTTCTGGGCTCAAATAATCATTTTACAAAAAAAAAGCAAGCAAAGTTGATATTTTTTGTTTTTAAAGTTATCCAGACTGAAGTTTTCAATCAACAAATCGAAAAAATTTAATGTTTTTATATGCTAAGAAAAACCTATATCGGTCAAAAAATAGAAAAATTGGCAATTTCTTTCAACCACTGAACTTTTTCTTGTAGAAACTTTCTAACTATATACAAAAACTTCTGTACATTTTTTGAAAAAAAATCTATGTGAAATCTTACAAAACTTCATGTTGCAAAAATCGCCACAAGCAGATTATCTTCATGATAAGTGCCACTTACGCTCTGGATTTTTCTTATGTACAAAACCGTTACTTAGTGTGCTTTGGATTTTGTATAAAATATTTGAGCATGCTATTTTCATACAATTTTTGTTTAAAAACGTTGGGCGAAAAGAAGTTTGATTCAACTCCAGATTGATGAAAAAATGCTTTTTAAGGTTTCATTGCATGGAACAAATGCTTATTTTGCTATTTTCATACTGCTTTTTTTCTACAAACTAGTATGAAATTGTTGGACATATTTTCCATAGCATGAATTTGTGTGATACGCATTTTTTGTCAACCCGGGTAGTTGTGCTTTGAAAAACACACGAATCCAAAGTTCTCTCCTCTACTTGGCATCCAGATTTTTTTAGATATATATTATGAAGACCAAAAGGTATTTGAAATGGATTATCCAGTCATCAATTAATTTTTTTTTCGAACAGAGTGGTTTTGAACAGAAGGGTTATTTTTTAGGAAATGAACAGAGTGGTTTTGAAAAGGTGAAAAACGATGACGCCACCTTTGTTCTAGGGTTCAAACTGGGTTGGTCTCGTGATGTTTGCAGCACTGACTGCCATGAAACACAGACAGGCGAATATGGTCAGATTTTATTCCACACACGAGGTGTTAGTTCGCAATACTGTGTTTGCGGATTTCCTCAACAGGAACTGATGATCGAATGAAAATGAAATGAACTGAAGGAGAGAGAGGAACAATTTTGACGATTGAAGCCCCACGATGCTTAGATTACCGACATATAGATTTCACAATTGACGTAAATAAATTTAAGCCAATGATACAAAATTACACAAGATTAGCCGGTTATGGTGCAAGTATAACATGATGTCCACAGATGTTGCACGAAAATTTAAAACAAACTAACAATCAAAAATTTTTTTGTGGGGGGGGGGGGGGGGGGGTGAGGGTTAGGGCCTTTCGCTTCTTGCTCGGAGATGCAGCCTCTGTAGACCCAAAAGTTCCGTTCCTCCCTTTGGTACTATTTAAATTTTTCGAAAGACGCCTTTGGTGCCAATATATGCTAATTTTTAGGAGGACCGCGGGCCGAAAAACCCCTTTGTTTAGTCATCATTTTCCATTTTTTTTTGAAAACACACACCTTCCCGTTGAGAAATTCTTAGATCAGCCCCTGCATAGCGGCAAGTTGTGAAATTGAGTCTGAATAAGAAAATAAAACACCTAATATTCTTGACCTCGACACAACGTATATTTTGTATTTGTTAAAAACCCCAAAAAAAAACAACTTTAATATTCTACCAAAATTTTTTAGGTTATTCAAGAAATTGTAATTTTTAGCCTATTTTGTTTTCTGACAATTGAACAAAACCAAACAAACTTCATAAATTTTAATCAGGACCGTTCTTAGGTCTTTCCCGAAAAGATGAAATGCTTAAAATGAATTACCGAGAAGTTGTTTTTTAAACTCAATCGAAATTTCATTATTTTTCATACAGTTAAAATCATTATCCATCGCCACAAAATGATTTAACAGCGCACGATACAATTTTTAATAGTCTATGAGAATCAAAATTATTAGGAGATTCAGAAAAAATTTAAATCGACAACTTTACCGATTCAATCTCAATTTAAATCACAACCCCGTCTCCACTACATAAGAAAAGAGAATTGCAGCTTTTGTGGAACCCAGGTGTAGCGTAACAATCTTATGTAATGTGAACTTGTATTTGTAATTTATACTCGTAAGAGCCTTTAAGATTTGAATTTATTTATTGTAAAAACTTTTATTCTGCGTTACATTTTTTGCCAACGTGTCCAAAAAATTTGAAAAAAAAAACATTTCTAAAGTGAGAAGGAATCACATTCAGTTCTCTTTTGTAATTTTGCAGTAGCTAACGGAGTGCGGGTGACAAAGCTTGGAGCTCGCTTAAATTCAAATGATCATTCCAAAAAGCAGGGTGAATGACGCCGTCATATCGGTCTCACAAAAAAGATTTTTTAGCAGGGCGCGTATTTGAAGAAAAAAAGAAGAATTATTATTGAAATTGTCATTGAAATCGCATATTTTCTTTGAAGAATAGAATTTGCCTAAGAAGAAGGTTTCAGGGCACAGAATGATTTTACCCTATTTTTGTACAACATTTTGTTCCATCTATAAAACTTCAGCAGTTGACTCAAACTGCGCTTTCGCATAAAAAATTTCGATCTCTAAAGCATTCCTGTAGAATTGTAAGAATTATATGCAACAACTTTAGACGAAAAAATTTCCAAAATTTAATAGAATGACGATTTTCAATATCTACGCGATGCATTCGAAAGAGCGGGCAAAGCGACCTCTCGTGCCTGCAAGTATCGACTCAGCCCAGGTAATTTCAAAAAATTTGGACAAAAATTTAGCGGACTTCTTCCAATAATAAAGACCAGTTTGTAAAACAAGTAGATAGAAATTAAAAATCTCCATTAAAATTGGCTAACGAGTACGGTTACACGAGGATGATCCACAAGAGTGAAAATGAGATGATAAACTGATGAAGTAGTGAAGCGACAAAAGCGGAGGAGACAGTAGTTACCAAAAAACAGACGGGAAAGGCAACCTGACGGGTTGAGCTTCAAGAGAAGCTCAGCGACGCAATCGGGTACGGCTTTGTTAGAGACACCTTTTCCGGAGCGAAAGTGTCTCCAGAAACAAGCCAGTTACGTGAATCAAGCCCTGAGAAATTTCGCGGGGTGAACAACTCTTTCAGCTTACTTAACACAACGAAAAATTTCACAAAACCTTGAACGACGATTGCGGACGTACACTGAGCACAAGTTCCTAATTTGAGTTTGATTTCACAAAACTTTTATTTTTTCCTCATTTAGACGCTCTTGCAAAATTACTATCTGTTTCAATAAAATTTTATGCAGAAATCCTCTCAAAGTATAGCTCTTATTAGCGTTTTTGCTTTTTTCTTGATTTTCAATGTTTTAAATTAGTTCCAATTTTTAAATCAAACATTGTTGATATAGTATTTCGAGTATTCAAGTAAAATTTGCAAAACCTGCAAAGGCTCGTATGTCTAATTGTACACAAATTAAAAACATTTCTGTGCTGCCATGTGAAAATTGCCGAATTGCTTTCAGCATTTTTTTGATAATTTCGAGAGAAAGAATTTTATCCTCTTCAGAAAACATCAAAAGTAACCTCCCAATCGGAGATTTGAAAGGTTATGTGGAAAGATGAACATAATATTTGATTTTTCATAAGTCAAAATGAATCAAGATGGTGCTCTCTTAAAATCAAATTAACATTCCAAAAAACAGGGTGACTGAGTACGACCGTATCGACCTCAAAAAAAGATTGTTGATATAGTATTTCGAGTATTCAAGTAAAATTTGCAAAACCTGCAAAGGCTCGTATGTCTAATTGTACACAAATTAAAAACATTTCTGTGCTGCCATGTGAAAATTGGCGAATTGCTTTCAGCATTTTTTTGATAATTTCGAGAGAAAGAATTTTATCGGAGATTTGAAAGGTTATGTGGAAAGATGAACATAATATTTGATTTTTCATAAGTCAAAATGAATCAAGATGGTGCTCTCTTAAAATCAAATTAACATTCCTTTGCTTATTGAAATTTTCAGAAAATCGGGCATTTTTATTGAAGAATAGATTTCGTCTAAAAAGGAGGTTTCAGGGTACAAAATGATTCTTTCCCATTTTTGTGCAAGGTTTTATTCAATCTAACAAACTTCAGCAAATAAGTTGACTCAGACTAAAAATTTATTTTAAAAAATCTCGAACTTTTAAGCCTACTTGTAGAGTTATTTAAAAAATAAGTATTGATTATCGCCAAAAACTTTTCTATTGGTTAATAGAAAGACGATTTTAAATATCTACGCATTGGATTCAAACGAGAACAAGAAGTGACCTCTCGTGTCTCTAAGTGGGAAATCAACTGCACACGAAATTTTTTTTTAATTGGACAAATAACTTTAGCTAAGTTTTTCATTAATAAAAACCAGTTTGTAAAAGCAACTAGTATCAAATTCAAAATCTGAAATAAACTCAAATCTTTCGCGAGTCTGATAACACAGTATTTTCAATTTTTTCATTGTTGCTTTGTGCTTTCAGTGGCTATTGCAAAAACACTTGCTATTTCAGCAAAATTTTTATGCAAAAATCCTCTCTCAAAGTATAGCTTTTTTTAAGCTTTTTTCTTGATATTCAATGTTTTAAATTAGTTCCCTTTTTTTTAAATCAAACATTGTTGATATAGCATTTCATAAATTTTGCAAACCAAGAATCTTATATCTGATTGTACAGAAATAAAAAAAAACATTTCTGTGCTGCATTTAAAAGTTGCCGAAATGCTTTTAGCATTTTTTTTCATCATTTTGAGACTAGCAAAAACATGAGAGGCAACTTTGCAATCAGAAAGCTAAAATGCTACGTGGCAGAAGAACAAATTAGTTGAACTTTCATAAATCAAATTGAAATACAAGTAAACAAGGATAGCCTGTTAATGTGCAAGTAGCACTGAATCTTCCGATTATATTTACAGTAAGAAATTAGAAAAAAATATATTTTTTTCCGTTTCCTTCAAATTAGTGTCATTTTTAGTTTGTTTGAATCAAGAACTATACAATCGCGTAAAAAATAAGAAAAAATTTTAAAATTGCTTTTTTTTTGAAAAAATTAAACAGTTTTTGCCAAATGAACGATTTTTGAAATATCCAAAGTTGTTTTTCTCCACAGAAAATCTAAAAAAAAATAAAGTTTTGTTATGATGAACGTTACTCTGTTGCGTTACTCGTTCGAAATTAGACCAAAAATCAAACTTTTTAGAAGTTTTTCTCAACACGGTTCAAATCACGACTGATTTTTTTTCAAATTTTTTAACGGTTCAAATCACGACTGAAAAGAGTATAATGTGATATATCCATCAAACCCGTCCGATGGTTGTTTGTATTGCAGTAACTGAATACAAAATTCCTCTCCATTTTCCAAACGGTCAGAAAAAAACACTAGAAATCTTTTCATCAGGGTTAACTTGCTTTCAGATAACAAATTTGTCAATGCGGAATAAATGTAATGTTTAAGTGCCCCGGTTGCAAAAAATTATTATTTAATTCTTTTTTTTTCGATTGTAAGGTTTTTCAGAAAAAAATTTACAAAACTAATTTTCCATCGTCAAGTTGTCAGCGTGTCAGTTTTATCATCGTGAAATTGGAATCCATTAATATTTTGTTATAGCTTACCCGATCAAAGTCAGAATTGAAGTTCAAAAATCTAAAAACTGAACAATGTTTATTGAGAAGATGACGTTATAACTGTTTTTTGTCTTCATTTGTTATTTGCCTGATTCATTTTACTGCAGTAAGAAAGAAGTTTTAAAATTAATTCAGAAAAAATATTTTCTGCTGTTCTAAAGAACCAGCCATTTTGAGTAATATAATGTAAATTAGAGGCGGATTTAGGGTGGGGGGTTATTAAGGACGCCCCTTCCCGCAGGGATTCGACCCCTCACCAACCAAAGAGTCCCCTTTTTAGTTTTTTTACGGCTTCCATTTTAGGCCGAGTGAACCTAATTTTTTCAAAAGCGCCTTTGACGCCAAAAAGTTTGAAGAGAAGCGCCCAAAAATTTGCCCAAAAATAGCCTTTCTGACCTGTTTTTTTTTCAAAAAATTTGGTGCAAATTTGTTTTGTGCAAAATTTTTCGGTGCAAAAGGTTTTTATGCTGTTCTAAGAGGGTTCGGGAAATCAATAACTTCGACAAAATTTTCATAAAGATTTTGAAAATCCTTCCCCCCCTCGAGAAAAACCTATATCTGCCTCTGGTGTAAACAGTTTTGAAATTGTTCAGCTTAAATGCCATTCTTGCGGTTGGAAATTTTGAGAATCTAGAACAAAAAACAAGTTAATCACTTTTCTCCGCTGCTTAGGAGCTAAACTTGCAACATTAACCACTTCTTAGCTTTTCAAATACCAAAAAAGTAACTGAAACCATGCCGACTTTGTTTCATAACATATCTAAAAAACGTATTTATTTGTATCACGTTGAAACATGATTTTGTTAAATTGCTGCCCGAGTAACTAAAATTTATTGACATTTTACTGAGATCTAGAAATTGAATGATGACAAACAAGGCTAATCAGAAGGTATAACTTCCGATATAGCTTCTGATGATCCTTAATTTGCCATCCCTCAATCGTATTCCATCACCTTTAAAATATCAATCAGTTTTTTGAGGAGATAATTTAATAAATTATGTTATGACTATTTTGTTTTAAAAAAGCGGCAATGAACTATCACTCATCCATCCAACGATCAATTTCTTCAAGATATCTGCCACTTTTTGCTTTAGAAATAAAAAGTGAGTATTCTGGCGTGCTTTTGATGTAATTGGCGTACCCATCAATTTTTTCAACTGTTTCTTGAGTTTTTAAAGTTTTGTTTGATTGTCACTTTGGTGCGAAATTCATGTTTGTTCTTGAATTATTTATTCGGTATTTCATTACTCTCCTAATAGATTTATCTATCAATCTCTTCTTCAATATGTGTCCTTCATCGAAAAAAAGGTAGCTATAATTGTCAATCTTCTAGTCATCTAAATCATCAATTTTTTCTGTCAGCCATGTCAATTAATTTTGTTGTTCTGTACTCTGGTTATCTTCTTAGCTAAATAGCATCCGCTTCATTATCAACCAATCATTCAGCTGTGTTTTTTCAATTATTAACGTCGCAATTTTCGCCAGAAAATCAACTTGTTGTAAACGCCTCAATTTTTCAGTAGAATTTGAAGATAAAATCAACTTTGGAGTTAATTTCGATGATAAAGACTTCAGTTTTTTAAAAAAAAAGCCAAACACAAAAATTTGCTCTTTGACAGCCATATCTTTTCTCAAAAAGCAACCTAAAAATTTTCAAAAAGCAGCCTAAATGAAATCCTTAAAGGCAACCTAAAGAAAATCCATTTTTCATAAGATCTGAAACTTAAGTTTTTGAAATTAATTTTATGGGGAATTTTTTATTTGGGCTTTTAATTTCAATTCACAAACAAGAAAAAATTATCATTCCTATACTGAATTTTCATGAATGAAAATTAATTACAGTCATTGTATTATATTTCATTGTTAGCCTCCACAAAAAAAAATCGATATCATCGGCTAAAAGGGGATTATAATTTATTGTTTTGAAAAACCAATATAATCCATTTTAATCAATTATTATCGTTTATAATGGATCATTTAAATTTTTTTTCAAAAAAAAATCAATTCAGTGTAGTGTTTTCACAAATTCGCCGTTGCTTTTGATTTACCGCAAGTTTTTTTTTAGAAAACTGCATATTGCGACATAGCTTGGCTGAAAAAATTCTTAATTTTTTTCTTTTTTTTTCTTGACAATTATTCATGTTTTATTTTTTTTTCTAGTTGCTAAAAAATTTTTTTCCCTTTTTTTATTTCACAATTATTTATGTTTTACTTTTCTAGTTGCTTTTTGATTTTTTTTTTATCCTAATTTATGTTCCTCATTCCCTCCTTGTCCCCCATCCCATGTTAAGCCCCCTTGAAGCCACCCTTTCCCAGATTGATCCCCCCATTTTACCATTTCCTATATTTTACACTCCCGCCCACATTAACCAGCGCCCACCTGCGAAGGAGGTAAGAACTTGGGGGGGGGGGCGATAAACTGGGGGAATGAATAAACAAGAAACATGAGTGGACAGCTGATGAAAGGGGATCGGGGGATGTTTGTCAAAGAGTGTGTGCGGGGGCCTGGACTGATGTTTTGTGGTTGGAGGGGTTTTAGGGTGTATGGGGGAGGTTGTGTGGATGTGGAATGGGGTGTGGCGTGGGTAGAATAGTGGGGGACGTGGAAGGGAGATTGGGGCGCGGGGAACGGGTACAAGTAAATGAACATGTTCATTCGGGTTTTAGTATTGCAGAAACGCGCTTTAAAAATAGTGTAAACAATTTATTTTTGCAAAAAATAATCGATAATTGTTCCAATTGGATCATCTTGATTTTGGACTTTAAAAATTGTTGATTAAAATTCCCTAAAAATCTATTTTCATTGTTTGATGCGTCAGGAAAGTCGAGTATGAGGGATACTAGCTATTTCAGCAGAAATTTTATGCAGAAATCCTCTCTCAAAGTATAGCTTTTTTTTAGCGTGTTTGCTTTTTTCTTGATATTCATTGTTTTAATTTAGTTCCAACTTTTTAAATCAAACATTGTTGATATAGCATTTCATAAATTTGCAAACCAAGAATCTTATATCTGATTGTACAGAAACAAAACAAAACATTTCTGTGCTGCATTTAAAAGTTGCCGAAATGCTTTTAGCATTTATTTTTATAATTGCCAGAGTAGCAAAAACATGAGAGCTAACTTTGCAATCAGAGAGCTGAAATGCTACGGGGCAGATGAACAAGTTAGTTGAACTTTCATAAGTCAAATTGAAATACAAGTAAACAAGGATAGCCTGTTAATGTGCAAGTAGCACTGAATGTTCCGATTAAATTTACAGTAAGAAGTTAGAAAAAAAAATTTTTTTTCTTCGTTTTCTTCAAATTAGTGTCGTTTTTAGTTTGTTTGAATCAAGAACAATGCAATCGCGTGAAAAATAATGAAAAATTTTAAAGTTGCAGATTTTTGAAAAAATTAAATGTTTTTTTTTTGCCAAATGAACGCTTATTGAAAGATCCAAAGCTGTTTTTCTTCACAGAAAATCTAAAAAAAACAAAGTTTTGTTATGATGAACGTTACTCTATTGCGTTACTCGTTCAAAACTAGACAAAAAATCAAATTTTTTAAACCCGTTTTTCTCAACACGGTTCAAATCGCGACTGATTTTTTTCAATTTTTTTAACGGTTCAAATCACGACTGAAAAGAGTATAATGTGATTTATCAAGAAAATCCGTCCGATGAGTGTTTGTATTGCAGTAACTGAATACAAATTTCCTCCTCATTTTCCAAACGGTCAGAAAAAAACATTAGAAAGCTTTTCATCAGGGTTAACTTGCTTTCAGATAACAAATTTGTCAATGCGGAATAAATGTAATGTTTAAGTGCCCCGGTTGCAAAAAATTATTATTTAATTCTTTTTTTTTCGATTGTAAGGTTTTTCAGAAAAAAATTTACAAAACTAATTTTCCATCGTCAAGTTGTCAGCGTGTCAGTTTTATCATCGTGAAATTGGAATCCATTAATATTTTGATATAGCTTACCCGATCAAAGTCAGAATTGAAGTTCAAAAATCTAAAAACTGAACAATGTTTATTGAGAAGATGACGTTATAACTGTTTTTTGTCTTCATTTGTTATTTGCCTGATTCATTTTACTGCAGTAAGAAAAAAGTTTTAAAATTAATTCAGAAAAAATATTTTCTGCTGTTCTAAAGAACCAGCCATTTTGAGTAATATAATGTAAATTAGAGGCGGATTTAGGGTGGGGGGTTATTAAGGACGCCCCTTCCCGCAGGGATTCGACCCCTCACCAACCAAAGAGTCCCCTTTTTAGATTTTTTACGGCTTCCATTTTAGGCCGAGTGAACCTAATTTTTTTAAAAGCGCCTTTGACGCCAAAATATGCTAAGTTTGAAGAGAAGCGCCCAAAAATTTGCCCAAAAATAGCCTTTCTGACCTGTTTTTTTTCCAAAAATTTGGTGCAAATTTGTTTTGTGCAAAATTTTTCGGTGCAAAAGGTTTTTATGCTGTTCTAAGAGGGTTCGGGAAATCAATAACTTCGACAAAATTTTCATAAAGATTTTGAAAATCCTTCCCCCCTCGAGAAAAACCTATATCTGCCTCTGGTGTAAACAGTTTTGAAATTGTTCAGCTTAAATGCCATTCTTGCGGTTGGAAATTTTGAGAATCTAGAACAAAAAACGAGTTAATCACTTTTCTCCGCTGCTTAGGAGCTAAACTTGCAACATTAACCACTTCTTAGCTTTTCAAATACCAGAAAGAAACCATGCCGACTTTGTTTCATAACATATCTAAAAAACGTATTTATTTGTATCACGTTGAAACATGATTTTGTTAAATTGCTGCCCGAGTAACTAAAATTTATTGACATTTTACTGAGATCTAGAAATTGAATGATGACAAACAAGGCTAATCAGAAGGTATAACTTCCGATATAGCTTCTGATGGTCTTTAATTTGCCATCCCTCAAACGTATTCCATCTCCTTTAAAATATCAATCAGTTTTTTGAGGAGATAATTTAATAAATTATGTTATGACTATTTTTTTTTAAAAGCGGCAATGATTTATCACTCATTCATCCAACGATCAATTTCTTCAAAACATCTGCCATTTTTTGCTTGAGAAATAAAAAGTGAGTACTCTGGCGTACTTTTGTTGTAATTGGCGTACGCATCAATTTTTTCAACTGTTTCTTGAGTTTTTAAAATTTTGTTCGACTGTCACTTTGGTGCGAAATTCATGTTTGTTCTTGAATCATTTATTTGGTATTTCATTACTCTCCTAATAGATTTATCTATCAATCTCTTCTTCAATATGTGTCCTTCATCGCAAAAAAGGTAGCGATAATTGTCAATCTTCTAGCCATCTAAATCATCAATCTTTTCATGTCAATTAACTTTTGTTGTTCTGTACTCTGGTTATCTTCTTAGCTAAAAAGCATCCGCTTCATCAACCAATCATTCAATTGTGTTCTTTCAATTATCAACGTCGCAAATTTTGCTAAAAAATCAGCTTGTTGTAAACACCTCAATGTTTCTGTAGAATTTGAATATAAAATCTAAATTTCTAAGTAACTTTTGATAATAAAGACTTCAGTTTTTCAATGAAACGAGTTTTTTTTTTCAAAAAAAGTCAAACACAAAAATTTTCTCTTTGATAAACATATCTTTTCTCAAAAGGCACCCAAAAACTTTCAAAAAGCAGCCTAAAGGAAATCCTTAAAATCAACTTAAAGAAATCATTTTTTCATAAGATCTGAAACTTAAGACTTTGAAATTAATTTTATAGGGAACTTTTTATTTGGGTAGCGCGATTTCAAAAAAAGCTTTCGTCATTTACTTTCAATTCACAAACAAGAAAAAATTATCATTCCTACACTGAAATCTCGTGAATGAAAACGGATTATAGTCATTGTATTATATTTATTTGTATGTCTCCACATAAATAAAAAATTCGATTATCATCAGTTAAAAATGGATTATAATTTATTGTTATGACAAACCATTATAATCCATTTTAATCGATTATAATCGATTATAAAGGATCATTTATTATTTTAAAATTTCAATACAATGTACTGTTTTCACAAATTTGGAGTTGCTTTTGATTTACCACAAGTTTTATTAGAAAACTGCACATTGCGACATAGTTTGCCTATATAAAATCTTAAATTTTTTAAAGTTTTTTCTTCACAATTATTATTGTTATTTTTTTTAGTTGCTAAGAAAATTCTTAATTTTTTCAGTTTTTTCACTTCATAATTATTTCTGTTTTATTTTTTTCTAGTTGCTAATGATTTTCTGTCTTTTTTCTTAGTTTATGTTCTTCGTTCCCTCCTTGTCCCCGATCCATGTTAACCTCCCTTCATTACGAGGCCAAACTGTGCACTGGATAGGCGCACAATTTTGCGTCTCTATGTTCCTGGATTCCAGAGACAAGTCTTAGAACATTTTCCAAAATGTAAGTGGATTCCACTTACAAAATTTCAGTGATTTCCGCGTACAAACACCTGAAACGTAAATTATGTCGGCACATTGATTTTGTTGCTGATTCCGCAACAAACAAATATAGGTTGTTCTTCAAGATTCCGCAAGGGTAAGCGGATTCCGCAACTTTGAGCGGGTTCCGCTGACAATTAGCGGATTCCGCTTACAATTAGCAAAATCCGCGTACAATTCACAAAATGCACAGTTTGACCTCGTAATGTTGAAGCCACCCATCCACAGTTTGATCACCCCATATTAACATTCCCTATATTTTACACCCCCATCACCCATCTTACTCCGCCCACATTAACCAGCTCCCACCTGCGAGGGAGGTAAGAACTTGGGGGGGGGGGGAGATAAACTGGGAGAGGTGATAAACAAGAAACATGAGTGGAGAGCTGAGGAAAGGGGATTGGGGGATGTTTGTCAAAGAGTGTGTGCGGGGGTCTGGACTGATGTTTTGTGGTTGGAGGGGGGTATTAGGGTGTA